>NC_087062.1:81384538-81449538 GCF_963678635.1 Symsagittifera roscoffensis
TTCTCCTTTCTTCTTTTTCCATCTGTCTATCTATCTCTCTCTTTTTTCCCTCTTCGTCTCTCTCCCTCTCTCTCTCTCTCTCTCTCTTTCTATCTATCTATCTATCTATCTATCTATCTATCTATCTATCTATCTATCTATCTACCTATCTATATATCTAGCTATCTCTCTCTTTCTCTTTCTTCACTCTTTCTCTCTCCGTCTCTCTCTCTCTCTCTTTCTCTCTCTTTCCTCCTTCTCCTTTCTTCTCTTTCCATCTGTCTTTCTCTCTCTCTCTCTCTCTCTCTTCTTCTTTCTCTCTCCGTCTCTCTCTCTCTCTCTCTCTCTCTCTCTCTCTCTCTCTCTTTCTTGCTTTCTCGCTCTCTCTTTTTTTTCTCTTCTCTCTTCTTTCTTTCTCTCTCCGTCTCTGTTCCTCTCTCTCTCTCTATCTACTCTGTCTCTATCCCTTATCTAATTCTCTCTCCTTCTAACATGGGATCATATGACACTTAAGGAGGATCAATTTGTATAATTTTGGATCATTAGTTATACTTAGGGATTAGTGGTTAAATAAATGAGCGATTGCTTACGCATAGGGACCATTAGATACACCAAATGTTCATAAACTTCAACTAGGGATCTTTAGACGTACATAGGGATCAATGGTTAAACATAGAGATCATTGGTTATACGTAATATGAAAATATTTGGTTAAGCTATGAAAATTAAACATAGGGTAAATGATTATAAACATTTTACATAGGAACCATTAGGTATAAATGTTTTACATAGGGATCATTAGGTATAATATTTTACATAGGGATCATTAGCTATAAAAACTATACATAGGGATCATTAGGTATAAAATTTTTACATAGGGATCATTAGGTTTAAATTTTTTAAATAGAGATTATTAGGTATAAAAATTTTTACATAGGGATCATTAGGTATAATTATTTACATAAGGATCATTAGGTACAATTATTTTACATAGGGATCATTAGGTATAAAAATCTTACACAGGGATCATTAGGTATAAAAATTTTACATAGAAATCATTAGGTATAAATATTTACATAGGGATCATTAGCTAAAAAAAATTTTACATAGGGATCATTAGGTATAAACTTTTTACATAGGGATCATTAGGTATAAATTTTTTACATAGGGATCATTAGGTATAAAAACTTTACATAGGGATCATTAGGTATAAATATTTACATAGGGATCATTAGGTATAAAGTTTTACATAGGGATCATTAGGTATAATCATTTTACATAGGGATCATCAGGTATAAATATTTTACATAGGTATCATTAGGTATAAATATTTACATAGGGATCATTAGCTATAAAAATTATACATAAGGATCATTAGGTATAAATTTTTTACATAGGGATTATTAGGTATAAAGTTTTACATAGGGATCATTAGGTATAATCATTTTACATAGGGATCATCAGGTATAAATATTTTACATAGGGATCATTAGGTATAAATTTTTACATAGGGATCATTAGCTATAAAAATTATACATAAGGATCATTAGGTATAAATTTTTTACATAGGGATCATTAGGTATAAATTTTTTACATAGGGAACATTTGGTATACATTTTCTACATAGGGATCATTAGGTAGAAAAATTAAACATAGGGATCATTAGGTATAATTTTTTTTACATAGGGATCATTAGGTATAAATATTTTACATAGGGATCGTTAGGTATAAATATTTTACATAGGGATCATTAGGTAGGTACAAATATTTTACATAGCGATCATTAGGTATAATTATTTTACAAGGGATCATTAAGTAAAAAAATTTTAAGAAAAAAAAATTGAAAAAAAATTTGAAAAAAAAATTTGAAAAAAAAAAATTTGAAAAAAAATTTTTTTTTGAAATTTTTGGATGAAAAAATTTTTTGGAAAAATTTTTACATAGGGATCATTAGGTATAAATATTTTACATAGGAATCATTAGGTATAAATATTTTACATAGGGATCATTAGGTATAAATATTTACATAGGGATCATTAGGTATAATCTATACCCAATGATCCCTGTTGGGATCACCCCCCCCCCCCCGATCTCAGTGTCGTATATCTATACTACTTATAGGTCAGTACGGAACTTGAAGTCTCCCGAATGGTTCCATTGGAATTTGGACATCCCAAATTGAATGGCTCACTCAATTTTTAACAATTCGAGCAAACAATTTCTGTTTTAATTTTTGATTGATTTTCAACAAGCCATAAATTTTTGAGTCACTCATAGCGAGTTTAAGTTTTCGCAGAATGCAAGCGACCCAATTGGAAACATTTGGTCTTTACCGTCATAGCCCTTTCACCAGCAAATTAAAGCCCTCCAGTTTGGCAAATTCGAAGTGTAACGGGTTACATATTTTTATTACTGGCCGGGGGGGGGGGGGGGGTTAATGTGAAAAACATTAATACTCAAAATTCGGATTGAAATTCTATAATTGAAATTTTCAAAATTTTTGAGCGCATTGGCAGTATAAAAATTGTGTGACTAGCCTTTTTGTGACAAAATCAACATCATGATGATTTTTTATCTGGAAAGTATACTTTTATTCACTTATTCGGGTAACAACTCATTAGCATTTTTCTCTAAATAAAGATTTTGGATTTTGTAGAAAAAAAACCATAGAATTGCCATGTAGGAAAAATGTATGGAAAGCACTTTTGTTGTACCAATTTCAGCCAGGAAAATTAAATAGTGTCAATGTTTTGCGATTGTTAGTCTTTAAAAGGCGTTCACTGGCACCATGGTTTTAAAAAACCTTTGACGTGGTTTCATCTTTTGGATATCTGTTGTAATAAAAAAATCTTCTATATAACAAGATGAATTGGATAGGAATAAAGATTGGAGCCAACTGCCCGTAAATTCCCAATTAATCTTTTCTGAAGGCCAATGCACGAGTGCTTTCTAATGCGATCACGCGGGGCTAATCTGGAATTAACTCCATTCTCTAAAGAGTAAATCACTGTTGCATTGCGAGTCGTTTTTTTTTCAATAATGGCCGACGTGAATTCATTTGGAATAGCTTTTGTGAACTTTAAGATGAGGGATCGATTAATTTGTTTCTAAATTTGTATTTCCGGTCGTTCGACCATAACAGCTCAATTCATCCTTTTATTCATTCTCTCTAGTCTAGATTTTCTACAACAACCTTGCTCTTTGTTTATTTGCCCTTTCGCCAAATACCTCACTATATATACCATACTTACCTGCAAAACTATATAATCTCGGGGAATGAAAAGGGGAAGGGAAAAAAGGAAAGGCGACGTGTAATGGGGGTAATGGGGGGGGGGGGGGGTTGTGTGGCAGGTGTGTTGTTCTTCGAATTTTTTGTTTGCCTTCTCAATGTCCGCCCCTGTATTTTTCCTATACAGTATCGATCTTTATTTATTCATTACAATCCCTACTAATTTTTGCTTTCCTTATATCCGTCCGTTTTTTTTTCTTAAAATAATAACTCTCCCTTTTAACTCTAGCCTTTCACCAATCAAAAACTTAAAACTATTTATGTACAAATTATTTCACTGTTATTACTAATTATAATATCTTCCATGTAAAAATCTTTTTTTTTCAATTTTTAACCTGAGTAATTTTATATATCAACTAAATCATCACAAAACGGAATATATGAGCTGTTAACATAACAGGAGGTAAGCCATCCAATTTTATATTTTACCTTGCTAGTGAATGAAAAAGTAAGATAGTTTTTTCGTACAGTGCTGATTTAATTTCTCCGTAAAAAATGAATAAAACTTGAAGTTTAAAGCACGTTTTTCTCAAATTGAGTTTAATTTAGACAAACTTTGATCAAAACAAAACTAACTTAGAAAGTAGATGTTTTATAGTGTTACTTTTTTGCGAAGTTCGGGCCGACAATTTAACCCAAAAACGGACAAATTTATTTTGTCGTTTTAGTCAATCCAAGATAACGTTAAAACAACCGGATAAAATGCTGACAAAATGGTCAAAGTGAGCTTAAAACAAGAGAATTTAAGAATAAAATAATCTCCGTAAATTTTTTTATAAAAAAATATTTTCTTTTGACTTTTATATTTGAAATCACACTTTTTGTTTGAACAATTTGGATAATTTTTTGGGACTAAACAATTCTTAAATGTTGCTGGGTTATATTTTGGCGTAATTTTTGATTGAATAAAAACAACAAATTGATCGTTTTTGGGGTAAAATTTTGAAAACGAAAAATTTGAGAACAAAAATTATGTCTAAAATTAACCCAGTCGAATAAAGTGCGTTTTTGACAGCAAATTTTCACAGCAATTAGATGAAACTATTTGGAAGGACTTAAGCGGGCAAAATTTCATAAATCCTGTTTTGACAGCATAGTTTGCCAGTGAACCATAAGTAGTGATGTTCTTATTGTGGAAATATCCTCGCAAACAATGAAAGGAATTTGAATTTTTGGCCTCAAACTAGTTCTTTAAGAAACAGACAAGCTTGCCTTATTCTTATTGTAGCCGAGAAACAACAGAAAAAGAAATTAAAGAGCTTTTTTGTCCGGCGTTGAAAAATGGATAAACTTTGTAAATAGTTTTGCGCTTACGTATAAAAAAACGCAAAATGTGTTTATTTGAAGTTTTTCTTTCATTTTTTTATTGGTTGCCAAATTAATTGATTCGACGTTTTAAGTATAGGAAAAATATGTTGTTGACGTAACATTCTCATCAAAACTATTTCGCTAAAAGTTTGAATCATCTTGTTCTCAAATCGATTTGGGTGGAAACTGCAAGGTTACCAAGTTCATAAATCTTTGATATCTTTGTAAAATGCCGAAAAATCCTGGTTAAATTTTCAAAAAAATTTAGCTAACTCGTCAGGATTTTGCAAAGAGTTTTGGATTATATTAAAAAATTTTATCCAAAGATAATAATCTTTAATATTTTTGCAAACTTATTTCAGATTTTTGACAAGAAAAGAAAAATTATCCAGAACTTTAGGGCGGCTTTAAAACTAAATTGTAAGCTATTTAAAAATTAGGCTGACTATGATTTTAACAGAGTCAAAAAAACTTAAATAAATTATGCGCATAATTAATAATCATCAGTTTTAAACGTCAGTGTTTTTAGAAATCAAATCTTTGTTCAAGTTTTAAAATTTTAAATTTTTCCGACTATCATCAGTCTTAAAGCAATTTAAAGCAACTTTTGCTTCAAATTTTGTTTGTGATGCATCTATTATAAAAATTTAGTTTTTAAAATTCTACAACAAATGCTTTAAAAAAGGTTAGTTTGACTTTCTTGGGTTATCTTTAAAGATCTTGAAGTATCCTCGAAAAGTCTTGAAGAATCTTGAAGACCTTTCCGAGATTTCACGAAATTTTCAAATTCGCGTAGTGAGCTGCAGAGCCACCAACACATTTTTGAGGATTTAGACGAACATTTTCAATGGTGTTAAACTTTATAAAACACACAAATTTTCTTAAATTTTTTTGCTATCTTTGTTAAGCCTTCAAGGTTCTTCAAGATCTTGGCAACTTTTTTAAGATGGTTAGAACTGGGTTGACCCTGTGTTGATAAAAAGATCATAGTCGCATTTTTGGTTGCGCGCTCTCTGATGATTAGATGATGGTCAGATATATGATAGGCAGTTAGTTTGGATGGCGACAAAAGGGTCAAAATTATTAGAAGAAAAACAAAATAAAACTGACTATTCTTTTTTTTTTCTGATTCTCTAAGCTAATTTTTCGTGTGGATTATATAGTATTGGCTCAGACCAACTTTGCTTGTTGATTGAAGTTTTTCCGGTTACGTTTTTCGTAGTATAATATGGTTTACTTGGAACTAGAAAGTGAAACTCTTTCCATCGAGATTTATATCTTAAGTTTTATCAAGATTATTTGCTTACAAATTCCGTGAGACCTTGCACATAAAAACCCATAACCACCAAATGCGCACTTTAATTGCGCAATGATGAGACAGCTTTCGCACCTACCATGGTATTTTTTCCATAAGAATCTAAATAACAGCTTCAAAATCTTTTAACAATTTTTTGGTAATTTAGTACATTTCAGGCCTTTGCTTGAATTCTCAAAGATAAAAACATATTGTTGAAGATTTAATGAAATAGTTAGTTGCGGGTTTTAAAATACCTTCCAACTTGAACTTTTAAATTAATGGTGCGGAACAAGGTTAAGTTCGAAAACAAGTAAACAGAGTCTTGAAATGTCATTTGTCATTCCTAAGTCATCAAAAATGACATCCAATCAATCTAATGCTTGCAGACAGATTGAAAATTTTTCCAATTTTGTTTTATAGACCAATTATTCTAAATGCAAGAAAAGCGTACCAAATGTTTCAGAAATCTTAATTTGGTTCTTTTTTTACGGCTTTCCGTTTTTTTGCTCACTGAAACCCAATATCAAATGATTGAACTATCTTTCCCTTACCTTTTTTTTAGGAACTCAACTTTCATGTTTGTATCGAGGAAAATGTTTATACTAATAGCAACCCAAATTTGACTTTAAAGATTTGAGTGCGTTTTGACGTAGGAGAATGGCTTAGAATTAGGTCAATTTGAGTTTCTACTGTGTCAAAATATTTTAGCGACAAGCTCATAAAATTGGCGAGAACTTATAACAAGTGAAAAGTCGCAACATGCGACAATTTTGAACAGGGCGTTGGCAAGTAGCGACCGCTTGACCCGCTTATACTAAGCCAAGACGATTAGAGCACGTGAATCAGTGTTTTCTGCTTAATCCACTGCTACGAATTGTCGCCTGTTAATAGTTTTTGCTTTATACATATTTTCACTTATAAAGAATGATCGCTTATTGTTCCACTTTTCGATGAAAACGGAGTATTTATGCTTGGGGTGGTTTTTTCATTCCGTCAATTTTCGGCGATCGAAATAAAAATTTTTAACAAACAACTCCTTTATTCTGTTGAAGATATCGACTCCCTGAAATCAAATTCAAAAAGATAATTTACCTCCAATCATTTTTTGTAAAATTCTGGGAGTTTGAAAATTGCAAATTAGGCCATTCTCTGGACTAAGTTATGCGCGCTTTGAAGACTTCATTCATAATGGTGAAAGCGTAACATAAATGCTTATGCGTGACAAGTTATCCCGCACAAGAAAATTGTTCCAAATTGAAATGAGGCTAGCTAAGCTAATCGGTCATATTAATTTCGTAACCTGAACTTTCACACTTGATCTTTGATACTGCTTAATGTTGATAGCTTTTCAAAATTATATTTTCCCAAAAGCTAATAGATTTAGATAAATGGGCAGTAAAAAAATTCAGAGTTTTGCCTTGACATATGAGAACTCTTATTTTTTTAAATGCTGAATAGTGAGTACTAAAATTTGATGTAAAAAAATATTTGATTTTTAAAAATTTTTTGTGATCTTTTTTTGAAGTTTGGGTGCTCATTTCGTGCTAAGCTTTACAAAAAAGCGTAATAAGAGAGAACAATATCAATATACTAATGTTGGCATCAATACTACAACGCGCCTTTATTCTTGATCATTGAAATGATCAATTATAACAGGCAGGAATAAATTTAGACGGAGAGGGGGGGGGGGGCGTGGGGGTAATCAACTCACTGGCCTGCCAAATTGCAAAATTATTTTTTTCTTTCAGGCCAAATTTATCTGAACCAAAACAAATATGCTTGCTACTTTTTTGAAGTCGCAGTTAAATTCGACGTGTTTTACTATTCTTACAAAAGTAAGTAGTCTGAAAAATGGTTTATAGTTTACCAAAGTTCAATGACAAAAATGGATTGTGGTTTTCTGAAAATAGGACACGAAGGACGAATGATGAAAAAAGCTCGCAAAATACTGACTGTACTGGTATGCTGTTCTTTTCTAAAACTATGTACAAAATTCAAACTGAAACAATTTTCGTAGTTACGAGCAAAGATCCAGAGATAAACAACAAATAAAACCAAAAGTTTGATAATTATTCATTTAATACAAGCTATTTCGAAAATCATGATCTTCGGTTTAATTAGTTGGCACAAAAAAGTAAATAAATTCTGAATATTTAGAAATTTTTTCAATCAATCTAATCTTTACGCGGTAAATCGCTGTGCAATTAGCTATTATGAGCAACCTTAAACTATTTGAAGTATTGGCACTCTGCAGCTAATTTTGAAAAATGTTGTACCTTTGATTGATTTTTGTATAGTTATATTGTCATGAAAACTGCCAATTTTGCTAATTTGGGACAATTAACACGCGACACTTTTTGTACTTCTTAGAAGCGAGCGGTGATTTGATTAATTTCTAGATATTAACCAATTAGAATTACGGCCAGTTAGTTAAAATTTTTATTAATTTTGCCATGTGTTCACAATGTCATTCTATACTTTCTATAGCATGTGGGGAATATTAAAAACAATCTTCAGAAAAAAAAATGTTTTTTTTTAAATTTTATCAATGTTTCATTTTCATAAAAAATTGTGCTTAGTTCTTGATGAGCAGTTGACTTTTTGAGGGCTTTGCTCTGAAACAAGCAGTATTTTTGTTCCAATTTTCAAGAAAAGATGGAAAATTTGGGCTCAGTGTGTTTTTTTTGGAGATTTTTTGGCGACTTGTCAACTAGAAACTTTTAAACGGAGTTTATATATCATCATAAAGATCTTTACAATCCTAACTCAAAACTTAGAAAATGTTTCCGCGGCAAAACCTCGTAAGTTTTGTTTCGAAAATTGTTGCGAAGTTGGGACAGTTAACAAGTGAAATAATTCGCACTCGGAGGAAAACTCAGAAATTGGACTCAAAAATACATTGTTGGACGCTAAAAGCATAATTTCATAATTTTATCTAACGAGTGCGTGAAAAAATTTCAAAAAGATTTTTTCAGTTTTATTGTTTTTTTCTTTTTTTTTTATTTCCTCAATTAGATTTTTTTTGTTTGAATTGGTTTTATCAATTTTATTCTGTATTTTTTAGGGGGAAACGAAAACTTTGGGGCTTTGGTCTGATGCGAATATTCTTGTTTGTATTTGTTCATTCTGTTTTCTGCAAAACGCAAAATTGCTTTATGAATGTCAATAGAAATTTAGTTTCTGGTTGATCCTTTGTTAATAGAGTCAATTTTGTTAGTAGATTTCAGAGTTTGAAGTTATTTTTACTTTTCATTTTGTCATACAGTGATTTTTACTTTAAAAAGAGCAGACACGTGGGCAGGAACGCAGTTCTAGCAGAAAGCAAAATTCAAACTCGGTTGAAAAAAACTCACAGTTTTTCACAAATAAAAAGTTACAATTATGAAATACGACAAAAAAATTCTAAAAGACAATAATGCGTTCTAGATTTAAAGTTTTTCATTTTGTAAAAAATTGGACAAAAAATCTTTTTATTAAAAAACTTATTTTTCAAAAGCAAACACTACGCCATAATCCTTGCAAAACAGTCGGAACATTGAGAGATTCACCCTTATGCGAGCAGTTGTGTATATTTGTTTGCGCTTCAGATAAGCAAACGTTATCAAATCGGAATTTAGACTTTTTTGGGTTAACAAATAGTTTAAAAATTTCAGTTGCACCACTTCTGACACTTCTGATGAAGCTGCTATGCTGCTAACTTGCCCAGGAAACATCAAATTTAACTAGTTTTTACTCATGCTGTATCATGCTGTATCGGATTGTATGTATTTTTGTTTTGATTTCATTTGTGATATTCATTTTCTGCTGATGATTTTTTGGCTTCATGCTTGTCGACTTAAGCTCTGTCCCCCGCTTTAGTTTCCAAATTATGTAATCTACATGGCATACGCTACTTACATAGCTATCCAGGCGTTATATGAAAACTTTTCTCTTAGTTACAGCTTATTTTTCCGTTCTTTCACAATGTTTTTGGCCGTTTTTAGCAAATAGTTCGAAATTGGATGAGTTCCATCTGCAGGAAGATCGGAACATCCGTATCTAAATTTTTGGACTTCACCATGGTTTGTTTTATTTGTTCTCAAAAATTCGATGTTTTTGCTAGTACTAATCATAATAAAAATTCAGAAAATTCAAATTTTTCAGATTTTTTTTTTCATTTCTTACCAATGAAATGATAAGAAAATTGTAGTCAGTTGATGATAAGTTGATGGGTGTTTGCAGTTTTTAAAGAAAATTGCCCCGATGCGCTCATCCCTGGCTCACTCATTCAGAGCAGATAAAAAATAAAAAACAAAACGAAGCAGTTTGAAATTGTCTGTAACACGACAAAAATCAATTAGCGGAAAAAAAACAACTCTTGAAGTATAGTATTTACAACAACTCGCAAAGTTCAAACTCCTGTTATAGTCTCCTAATTACCACCAAACATTTTTCCCATAATACCCGCTCATCAGTAAATAAATGTTGGTTCTTTTTTTATACTTATTTCAAAATAACTACAGCCAAAATCTATTCATTTGCCCAGAATCCCCGCTCATCAATGAAAAAATGTTGGTTGTTTTTTATACCTAGTTCAAAGTAACTACAGCCAAAATCTACTTTTTGTCCGTTTCACACCAAAAAGAGGTTCCAAAAACTAAGAATTAGGGGCTAAGAATTAGGACTGGCGGTTGATTACAACAAAGAAAAACAGATACAAAAAAATTGTTGATTGTGCTGGCTCCTATTTCTAGTGAGCATTGAAACGGGCACTGTACGCTACAACAAGTGAGAACTTACATCAAAAAAGAAAGGGTGGGAGAATATATAAGGATTCAAGCTATGTGTCATCATTTTTACAATGCCATAAATGGAACCCAAAAATCGGTCGAGGAATGGCAGTCAGAATATAAATTAGTGATGGGTTAAACTGATGCCCACAGTATGGAAGACCATTCAGCAAAGAAGAAAAGAACAAAAGCTGGCCTAAAACTGCCTCAATTGGTCCTTATCTAAAGGCAGAACCTACAAACTTCTTAAGAATATATAATTGCAACAACGATTATCACAAGTTCTAAATAAAACAAAACAATTGATCTAAATTTTCAACTGGAAGCTACTTTATCTTATTTCGATCTATAAGCTTCATCTGTTCGACGGTTTTTACAGTCTCGTTTTTTGATTTGCACTTAGATTTTAAAATCATATTTCTGTGAGTTTTATAGCGAGATGTCCTTTTTTAAAAGAAAAAGCTAGTTGTTTTTTTTTGCTTCGAGTTGTCGTGGCACCTTGTATATCGGGATGTTTGGTGATACAATTTTTAACAGTAATATTTTTACTTTTGAGAGACCAAGCGTTTTTCAATCGGGAACTTGACTTGTCTGCTCAAATTTGGTTGGCTTAGTTGCCACATCACGTATTGTTCTTTTGCTGTAAGCAGTTTTCTCAAATAACAATAAAACAAACCATGATGAAATCTAAAAAGTTGGTTACGGATGTTCTGATTTTCCTGCAGATGGAACTCGTCCAATTTCGAACTATTTTTCAAGAATTGTGGGCTTCGTTTCTGCTTTATAAGATCCGCTCTATTGCTCGTTCAATATTCAAATGTTTTGCTGGGCAAATTTTACTAGAATAAAACTGGTAGAACTATTTCAACATGACTCAACATTACTCATTTTTTCAACATTACTCATTTTTTCAACATTACTCATTTTTTCAACATTACTCATTTTTTCAACATTACTCATTTTTTCAACAATACTCATTTTTTTGATGTGTTACATTTTTTTAAACGTTTGTGTTGTGTCACAAGTGATGCTTAGCTCAGCTTCGCCTCTGTGTGTAATTTATATAACTTTTTTTTGCTTTATTAGCTCCCCATGTTCTACAGTTATTAAAGCAGTCAAAACTCAGAAGTAAAATATTTTAAAAGCTCTGCTAAAAGTTTTGATGGTTTTTTGTAGTGCTCAAAATTTTGAAGAACAAAAAAGTTTAATGAATTTGAGCTAAGGTTGAAGACATAGAAAAAAAGATGCGGCTGAAAACTTCTCAGGTTTTTTGCTGATTAAACTTGTTATATTTTGTTGCGGAGTTATGGAAACCCAAACTTGTTTAAGAACAGTATTAAATCTGAACCTTTTAGCGTTGATTTGGAACAGAAATGTATTTTTTGTCAAATAACCTCGACGGAATTTTCGCGTTTACTCGAGAATTCGATTTTTTCAGATTCTTTTTATTGCTGTAATATACTTGAGTAGATTTGGGCAAATATTGAATGGGAATTGACTAATTTTAGTTAGTTGAGTTCACCAAATTGATTCCCTACCAACAGCAATGAATTTATTTTGTAAGTATAAGTTCAATTAAATGAATCTTGCTATTTCACTCTAGACTGACTAGTTTGTCAGCACAATTATTAGAACCCAGGTTGATTGTCCCGACTTGAAACGAATGACAGAATATTTGTGCTTGGGATGTTTTTTTTTGTCCTGAGGCTTTTTACTAGCTATTTTTGACAGAGATTAATTCGTCTGAAATATATTGGAGTTCAAAAAACAAACTTAAATTAAATTTTACTTTCGACCATTTGTACACTGAGTTATGGGTGATTGAATTTGAGAATATATCGACCACTGTAATTTAAATACGTAGCGCGATCTATTTTGTCCTGCTTATGATTAAGCGGCGACTTAAATCATTCACAATTGAATTGAGGCAACCATTTTGATGTTTTTGTAACTTAGCAGACGCAACTAATATCAGGAAAACGTAAATGGACTACGTAAATGGACTACGTAAATGGAATATCAGGAAAACGTAAAATATCAGGAAAACGTAAAAAACTGAACTTAATATCTATAATAATTCGGTACCTTTTTGATCCATAGAAGTTTTCTAGCGCACTCTTATTTGTTCGAAGGAATCCGGAGCATATTTACTGAAAGCTTTTTTCGGAGCTCTTTGTTAAACTGAACAAATAGTTCAATAAATGTTTCCTGTATACACTTGAGCACTTGATTAATTTTTTTAATTTTCAATTAAAACTGGACATAAATGTGAAGCGTTAGATAGTGTACATTATTATTTTCTGACTCTGATTTGTTCCTGTATGAGATTCCCAGCAATGATCTCTACAAATGAATGGAGAAAAACCGTGAACTGCAAAACCATTTTGAGTTTTTAATTCTACTACAAAAAAAAACAACGAGAATTTCCGGTTACCCTCAATTTTGAGCTTGAGTGGGCTGATAGATCATTCAGGAGTACTTGGGACTAAAGCCCAAGTTGTAAAGTATTATTTCTTCCAGTAAATTTGTTTTTAGTTTCCAATTGTCAATTTGGAAAAGTGCAAAAGAGTACTTCATATTAATTATGTTGGGGCTAGTGAAAGGGGTGTGTTTATGCGGATAACCGCAAATTTTTTTTAAAGTTGAGTTGTAATGTTTTGTATGTGTTTAGTTCTTAACAAAAAGCCAGAAGAACCGCAACACATACAAAAACAGAGTTGTCCCATAACAGTTTTAATGTCTGAAAACGATACGCTGATACGGTTTTAAGATTCGCTGATACGGCTTTAAAATAAGGGGATAATTTCAGGTAATTACAATTTATAAACAAAAACAACAAAAAAGTTTCCCTGTGTGAATTGGTCAATTAACCTTATATATATGCAGATAGAGTAACTACCAGTTTTTTATCGGATTCAAAAGTTTGCGTGAGGATATGTTCGTATAGTAAATTGGGCGCACCTTGGACTAGGATGAATACGACGTTGACGTGGCCAGTGCCACTGAAAATGGAAAGGCGGATTTGGTTGAAGCTATAGAGAAGCGCAGGTGGGATAATACGTGGATCTACTTAATTGAACTGAAATACCTTGATGTCCATAAAGATAATCGTATCGTGTGCGACGCTAGTCATAACGGATTGGTGGCGGTGCTTGAACAACTAGGCCCCTAGGGTGGGTTGGCGATCGATCTCGTCCGCCTCCAGAAACCTTAACGCAGCGGAGAGAAAATACTCAACGAATGAAATGGAATTTCTGGCGGTAGTGTTGGGGCAGAATTTTCAAAAATTATTTATTCGGAAGAAAACTCACGGTAGTAATCGACCACAATGCGCTTGTAACATTGCTTAACGGAAACAACAAGAAAGTTAAAACAATAATTAGTCGGCTACTTCAGTGGATAGATCGGATCATTCCGTTCGATTTTGTAAGAGAACAAATGCATTGGGCGAAGCTCGGAATGGCTGACTACCCTTCAAGACATCCGGTAGGGGAAGCCCAGAAAATATGTAGATATGAAAAAAATTTTACCGTAGCAAAAATTACATCGATTAAAAAATTTCATGACTTTATGTCTAAAGCATGAAAACTGATGGCTACTAATAATCGAAACAAGACTGTTTCAGCCCAAATTGCATTATGCAAATACAAGCATCAATTGGAACCGGATGAGGGCTCCAACGCATATGGCAAAACGACAGCCAATCATAACGCTTGTTTTTGCATATCAAGGACCGAAAACTCGAAAAGCAAGGACCGAAAACCGAACTGAGTAAGCCCTTGAATTTTCGATATTTTCGAATTACGAATACATCATTGAAAAAGTTGAGCAAACGTCTCGCAAAATATCCAGAGATTCTATCCAGCAGCGATAACTCTTCCGAAGTCGAAGTAATTAGTGAAGGATTAGAGGCCAGAACCATAGGAACGGTAGAAGTAAAGACCAAAACTATATATTCAATTCCATCAAAGTACAGTGTAAAAATTTACCCGCCAGTTTACCCTACAAATGTCATCATGAGCGTAATAAAGAGAGTTGAGGTAGTCAGAATGCTTACCCGAACCTTTAGACACCTGTAAGTGTAGGCCATCCGAGACATTCTGGTGGACAAGGAGCCACAATTTATTGAGAAAATTAAAGCCATGGGCGGCAGCCTCGGCCAATACGAAATTGATTTCCACGTGAAGGACGGGTGCCTGTGGATGGACGAACGTGAAGGAATCAGAGTGCACAGTGGCAGGTAAATCTGAAAATCATTTTGCCATAAGAATGACTAAGGAACCGTGTATGAACCAAAGGAACCGATTGAATGTATCCGATTGGATTTTTGGGGGCCTAAAAAACCTAAACGAGTCGGATAAATACGTCCTGGTAGCGGTGGACCGTTTTGAACGATGGCCATCGCAATGGTATCTACCTATAACAAATGTGACAAAGTTCTAGTGTCATTTCTGAACACATATCGAATCAACGGGTATCTCGGAAGGTTTATATGGACCAAGGATTTAGCTATACTGCAAAGGCAGTTAAAGAACGTTGCGTATAGAAGGCATCGAAATTGCTTATTCTGCGGTAAGCAACCTTAGAGCCACCGGGTGCGTCGAACGTACGATAGGAAGTATCAAGAGTTTCGTTATTACTTGCGCGAAGGAGAATAATCCTTGAAATTTAGAAGTAATGGTTGAAATGGCATTGGTGTTGTACAATTTGCGCCAGATGCTTTGTTAAAATGTCGCAAATTGAAGCACACTATGGCTGTGAGGCAAACACCGTGTTACGCAATTTAACCAAAAAAAACAGTCACTACAGAATCTAAACTGGAAAAAAAGTTATGTTAAAAATCTGCATGTTTAGACACTGACAAACCAAGGGCTCAAAAACGCAACATCCCGCTAAAACAACCGGAATATGCGGTCAGATGTCGAATATGACCAGAAAACATGAATCATCCTATCATGGTGATGGAGGGACAAGTGACGCTTGACGGGGTGCCTTGTGAGGCAGCCAGTGAAGTGGCCACCAACACTAGTAAATGGCCTAGCCAGCGGTCAGAGCTATTATTTTAACGAATCCGAGAGAAACTTACCAGTAATAAATTAATTAAGCAAAAGGTAATAAAGTAATCTAAACACACAATCAAGATATAAAATGGGTCTTTGCTTAGAAAAAGCGGTGTTGCCGAGAAACGATCTAAACTGACAAACCATCTAAACTGAGAAACGATCTAAACTGATCTAAATTGCCAGAAAAAGCGACCGAGGGGCGAAATGTTACAAAACAGCCGACAAAAAGATTCTGCGAAAGAAGTTTGATGTCATGAATAAAAGTCCAAAATCTAAAAAAGCGATGACGCGAAGTAAAAAGCCGAAGAGAAATCGTGGGAGGAAAAAGGCTCGAGTTTCGATTCGGATTACGAACCGGCATTGCTAACGTGTGGGGTCGAAGCGAGAGTGATGGCAATCAAAAGTGGCCAGAGATCTAGCGGTGGCCAGGGATCGAGCGGATCAAATCTGAAGCAGGCAAAAACAAAAGAAGATGATGTACCGGGGGAGATGCCAAATGAAAAGCAGGAGAATAATCAGGCTACTTTGGAACGAGCAAAAAACAAAGGAGCAGAGGGAGAAGACGCACAAGGGAGCGGAGAATTGCTGCCAGAGAATGAGGGTGCGAAGAAAAAAGCGGGTTGACAAGGAAAAAAGCGCCTAGTTTCATTTTCGAGTCAAGACTCGAACAGCCAGGACGACTTGGGCTCGAGGAAGAGTACGCGTAAGCAAACGGCCGTCTTCGATTTGGGAGCGGAGATGATCAATTCAATAACTCGAGACGAGCGGGAAGAAGAGCCATTGGGAAAGGGACGAGACAACGCTTAGTTGAAGAGGAAGAAAAAGGGGTGCATTGCCCTAGCTAAAACTTTTGCCAAACGTGCTTTTTTTTTCCATTTAGCTCAGGAAGAAGGTTGACCCCAATGGTCTAACACTCAATCTAGTTACTTTACCAATTTTTAGTTTTCAATTCTGCATTTCAAATTTTCTGAGAAAAGAGGAATGTCATTGATACATAGTTCAGTTCATGATAGTTTTAGTTTACAGCACGTTCTTGGCATTTGACCTTGATAGTCAGTTGATTGATACCTGCCAATGGTAACGTCTAAATCCAGTGGTGCTGAAACAAATGACGTTCTGTAAGCATACATACCGTTGATTTAATTTACTCTACATTCGGAATTTACATTATTGGATGAACCTTTTCACTGAAAGTAAAGAGTTTTTACTGAAAATAATTAATTTTAAATGATTGTGTGGTCCCGAAGTGTAGAAAAAATCAAGTTTATAAGTAATTTTTACATGCAAAAATTGCATTATGCAAATTTTTGCATATCAAGGACCGAAAACTCGAAAAGCAAGAAAACAGTCGGAGTCATTACTGAGTGTGAACTGAGAAAGCCCTTGAATTTTCGATAATTTCGAATTACGAATACATCATTGAAAAGTTGAGCAAACGTCTCGCAAAATATCCAGAGATTCTATCCAGCAGCGATAACTCTTCCGAAGTCGAAGTAATTAGTGAAGGATTAGAGGCCAGAACCATAGGAACGGTAGAAGTAAAGACCAAAACTATATATTCAATTCCATCAAAGTACAGTGTAGAAATTTACCCGCCAGTTTACCCTACAAATGTCATCATGAGCGTAAAAAAGAGAGTTGAGGAAATCAGAATGCTTGCCCGAACTCTTTAGACACCTGTAAGTGTAGGCCATCCGAGACATTCTGGTGGACAAGGAGCCACAATTTATTGAGAAAATGAAAGCCATGGGCGGCAACCTCGGCCAGTACGAAATTGATTTCCACGTGAAGGACGGGTGCCTGTGGATGGACGAACGTGAAGGAATCAGAGTGCACAGTGGCAGGTAAATCTGAAAATCATTTTGCCATAAGAATGACTAAGGAACCGTGTATGAACCAAAGGAACCGATTGAATGTATCCGATTGGATTTTTGGGGGCCTAAAAAAACCTAAACGAGTCGGATAAATACGTCCTGGCAGCGTTGGACCGTTTTGAACGATGGCCATCGCAATGGTATCTACCTATAACAAATGTGACAAAGTTTTAGTGTCATTTCTGAATACATATCGAATCAACGGGTATCTCGGAAGGTTTATATGGACCAAGGATTTAGCTATATTGCAAAGGCAGTTAAGGAACGTTGCATATAGAAGGCATCGAAATTGCTTATTCTGCGGTAAGCAACCTTAGAGCCACCGGGTGCGTCGAACGTACGATAGGAAGTATCAAGAGTTTCGTTATTACTTGCGCGAAGGAGAATAATCCTTGAAATTTAGAAGTAATGGTTGAAATGGCCTTGGTGTTGTACGATTTGCGCCAGATGCTTCGTTAAAATGTCGCAAATTGAGGCACACTATGGCTGTGAGGCAAACACCGTGTTACGCGATTTAACCAAAAAAAAACAGTCACTACAGAATCTAAACTGGAAAAAAAGTTATGTTAAAAATCAGCATGTTTAGACACTGACAAACCAAGGGCTCAAAAACGCAACATCCCGCTAGAACAACCGGAATATGCGGTCAGATGTCGAATATGACCAGAAAACATGAATCATCCTATCATGGTGATGGAGGGACAAGTGACGCTTGACGGGGTGCCTTGTGAGGCAGCCAGTGAAGTGGCCACCAACACTAATAAATGGCCTAGCCAGCGGTCAGAGCTTTTATTTTAACGCATCCGAGAGAAACTTAACAGTAATAAATTAATTAAGGAAAAGGTAATTAAGTAATCTAAACACACAATCAAGATATAAAATGGGTCTTTTCTTAGAAAAAGCGGTGTTGCCGAGAAACGATCTAAACTGACAAACCATCTAAACTGAGAAACGATCTAAACTGATCTAAATTGCCCGAAAAAGCGACCAAGGGGCGAAAGGTTACAAAACAGCCGACAAAACGATTCTGCGAAAGAAGTTTGATGTCATGAATAAAAGTCCAAAATCTAAAAAAGCGATGACGCGAAGTAAAAAGCCGAAGAGAAATCGTGGGAGGAAAAAGGCTCGAGTTTCGATTCGGATTACGAACCGGCATTGCTAACGTGTGGGGTCGAAGCGAGAGTAATGGCAATCAAAAGTGGCCAGAGATCTAGCGGTGGCCAGGGATCGAGCGGATCAAATCTGAAGCAGGCAAAAACAAAAGAAGATGATGTACCGGGGGAGATGCCAAATGAAAAGCAGGAGAATAATCAGGCTACTTTGGAACGAGCAAAAAACAAAGGAGCAGAAGGAGAAGACGCACAAGGGAGCGGAGAATTGCTGCCAGAGAATGAGGGTGCGAAGAAAAAAGCGGGTTGACAAGGAAAAAAGCGCCCAGTTTCATTTTCGAGTCAAGACTCGAACAGCCAGGACGACTTGGGCTCGAGGAAGAGTACGCGTAAGCAAACGGCCGTCTTCGAATTGGGAGCGGAGATGATCGATTCAAAAACTCGAGACGAGCGGGAAGAAGAGCCATTGTGAAAGGGACGAGACAACGCTTAGTTGAAGGGGAAGAAAAAGGGGTGCATTGCCCTAGTTAAAACTTTTGCCAAACGTGCTTTTTTTTCATTTAGCTCAGGGAGAAGGTTGACCCAAATGGTCCAAAACTCAATCTAGTTACTTTACCAATTTTAAGTTTTCAATTCTGCATTTCAAATTTTCTGAGAAAAGAGGAATGTCATTGATACATAGTTCAGTTCATGATAGTTTTAGTTTACAGCCCGTTCTTGGCATTTGACCTTGATAGTCAGTTGATTGATACCTGCCATTGGTAACGTCTAAATCCAGTGGTGCTGAAACAAATGACGTTCTGTAAGCATACATACAGTTGATTTGATTTACTCTACATTCGGAATTTACATTACTGGATGAACCTTTTCACTGAAAGTAAAGAGTTTTTACTGAAAATAATTAATTTTAAATGATTGTGTGGTCCCGAAATGTAGAAAAAATCAAGTTTATAAGTAATTTTTACATGCGAAAACTGAGTATAATCGATGAAAATCCCTGCTAAAAAATGCAGTTCATGTAGATAAAAATTTGAAGGCGTGGATTAAACAGTTTGAGAAACACTTCATGAATTGAAAAAGTTGCAAATTCTATTTTTGGATATCCAGTTTTTCATGACATGGTCAATTTTAGGGAGGAGGGGCGTTCTACTTCATCTAACACATCACGCAAAAAGTCCTAAATTTGTGTCGCCATACGACATCCGTTTTCAACCAAAACGCCTCAGAATTTTTCATAAAACGCTCTTAGCGCCATTATAAAACAGTTTTGTGAAGAGAGAAGCGCATCAAAAAAAGTTTCAAAATTTTTTGAAAAAAATACCCCAAAAAGTTTATTTCCGCATAGTTCAGCTATTGATCGTTTTAGTTTATAGTCCGTTCTTGCCATTTGACATTGATGATCAGTTGATTGATACCTGTCAAAGGCAACGTTCAAATCCAGTGGTGGTGAAACAGTTGACGCTTGAGTTCTGTAAGCATACAGTTGACTTGATTTACTTTACATTCGAAGTTAACAGCTCTCTTCGAAAATACTATAAGGGCCCTATTTTGTCAAAATTTTTCTGCGTCGCAGTAAGGGAAAGTTTTTGAACAGCTGTTTTGATTAACTTTACATTCGGAATGAACCTTACTGGATCAATTTTTCCACATGGCGCAGTCAGCAGCGAGCGTTGGGGGAGTGAAAAACCCGTTGGGTGTAAACTTTACATTCGCAGTTTACCTTACTGGATCAATCTTTTCACATGGCGTAGCCAGCGGTGAGCGTTGGGGGAGGGAAAACACGTGGGGTGTAGTGGCGAAGCATGCATTTAACCCGACGTCATTCTACTTTAATACAACGTTGACAGCGACGCAAATCGAGGCGCTACCGGTTGTTGTCTTGGTTTTTGTGCTCAACGTTTTATGCTCAACGTTTGTGCTCAACGTTTGTGCCCAACGTTTTTGTGCTCAATTTCAAACTGGTTTCTATGCCTTGGAGAACGCGGTCGGGATGAGCTCCACAACAGAAAACTCCAGAACTGTAGTCGCATAAGCAGCGAGAGGGAGAATCTAATGTCAATTTTTTTAAAAGAAAGAACATAAATTTGATTGCTGAGCAAAGTTTTTGCAGATATAGTTTTTTAGTGTTTTTGAAAAGCTGAGAAAACTATTTCAACCTCTTTTCGAGGGAGTGTTTATTATCACCCCTAGAAAATTTTCGCGCCCTCAACTTTGAGAATTTATAATTAAAAATGTTCGGTTTCCGGACAAAATTTCAATCACTTAAAAATTATAGCGTGTTGGTTGAATTACAAAAAATGGTGTATCCTCCCACTTTCGGCGTGAGAAGCCTCGATTAAAATGTTTTTTGTTTTTATCTTCTATTTTTTATTATGGACAAGACCCATTAAAAACAGGGAGGAACCTTGTGTTTGGTCTTTTTGTGTTTTTTTTCTACGCAAATCAGATACCAAAAATTTTGATCAGAGAGACTTTACATCATAAAAAGGAATGTCATTCAATTTTGATACATTATAATCAAGCCCTTCCAATCGTGACTCAAATGAATTTAACAAATTTGTAAAAAAAATGTTTCTAAGTCGAGTTTTAGTCTAATTTTGAGCGGGTCGAGTAATCCAGTAACGTTGGTTATAAGCAACTTAGGCTATCAAATTTTGATTTTACTCACCGGAGTGCTACTTTTGAAAACTTTGTTTAGCGGCTATAAACAAAAAACTTTTAAAAAAAGATATAGTTGAAAAAATCTTCGAACTTTTTGAGTTTTTGATTAGTCTTTGCCCTTCTTTTTTGAGAACATTTATTGTCGATTATGCCTAGTTCACTAAATTTTTACGCGTTTGCTTAGATTTTTTGCCACAGCACGCATTAGAAACGTTACCAATTTGAAGAAAAAAACTTTTTTTTTCGTAGTTTTTATATGAATGTGGTCGAAACCTTATGTTCTACTTGCACAGAAACCAGCTATCCTCTTTTTTTTGCTTGCGCACAAAATTTAAAACTAGCTTTTCGTTATTTGAAAAACAGTGACGGATTTCAGGATTTTTGACCTTTTGAATACCCAAATAGCCATCCTTTTATAATATCTTCCGACTTCATTTTTAGGCGAGCAATTATAAAGTTTTGACTAAATTTAGTGTTTGTACTGCTTTGGGAGTGCGGGGTGGATTAATTTACATGACCTGCAAAAAATACAGCATAAAATTTGAGTTCTTCTGAAAATACCGCCTCCTTTTTGAGCAGTGATGTGCGCAGAAATTTTTCTAGAGGGACGGTTTTTTGAAACCTTTGTCGGCCTCTTTTTTAGGTCAACCAATTTGATTTTCCGAGCTCTCCGAAAATACTATAAAGGCCCTATTTTGTCAAACGTTTTCTGCGTCGCAGTTAGGGAAAGTTTTCGAAAATTTTGTCGACCGTTTTTTTTTGGTTGACTTGATTTTCTGAGCTCTCCTAAAGCACTTAAAAGAACCTGCTTTGGCCTATTTTTTTGCGCCGCCCGAAACACCCCTAGATCCGCTAGTGGTCGCAGCATTTTTTTTGAAAAAACAGGCTAAAATTGACGTTTTGAGCACAAAAATTATGTGGCCAAAAATTGCGTTTTTTCAGCGCGCGCTCACCCCAACACCCCCCCCCCCCCCAAATTTAGTTATATTGGCAGCTAAGGCGCCTTTGGAAAATTTTGGATGTTGGCCAGCCAAAAATGGATTTGGTGAAATTATACCAAAGGGGGGACGGGACCCTTTGGGAAAAATTTAGCAACCAGAATTGAGGGGAGAAGGGCGGTCGCCCTCGCCCCCCTCGGCACGCTATTGCCTTTGAGAAACTCCTAGATCCACAGATGATTAGCAACATTCTTCCCTTAAAGCTTTTTTTTCTTTTTTGACTGTGGCGGTTACTTCAATGACGTCGTTTTTTCTTTGTCTCCCTCTAAGTGTTTCCTTGCTTTTATTTGCAGTTCTTACTGCGGAACTAATAGGTTTCCGAGTTAGTCTAATTTGTGTCTAGCTTAAGAGGTTTCTTTGGGAGCTCGTGACTTAATTTTCTCTATATATTGTTAAAACTGGAACAATCTTTCATTACAATCTATTTATGAAATCATCGGATACATAGCAGATTCTTCAGGTAAAACAAGCTGCAGGTACACAAAAGTACTGAATGATTGCATTCATTAAACCAGGGGTGAATTTGGAGGAGGGAGGGGCTGGGGGGAGTAAAGGACTTGTCAAGGTAAGTCAAGGATAATCAGTTTGTACTATTTTACGCCTTCTAATTTAGGCCAACCAACCCTATGATTTTTCTGAAGGGGCTAATATCGACTAATTGTGAGCGAGGAGTGCACGCAGAAAATGTCCTGGATCGCAGAAAATTTTCTCGAATTTTTTTTGAATATCCTAGAACAAAGGCTAATTTTTTCTGCGATTGGGGTCGTTTCATCATTTGTTAATTTGACGGCTAGAATCCAAACAAACGTTTTTATATTCGTTTTTAAATTCCCTGTAAAATGCCCGAAACATTTTTTGTTTTATTTTGCATCGCTGAATGCATACCCGCATCCAGTTTCAGGCGTTAATAATCGATTATAATATGATTTTAGTACCAGTCTTACAAAAATTGAGAAAAAATTAATTTTATTCAATTAATAATCTATAATAATCTCTCTTTTTGAAATCAAATATAATCAATCATAATACATTATAATCGGTTATAATCGATTGTTTTTATCCGAATTTCTAATTCATTTGTTTTGCAGAAAAAATCTATTATAATGGGTAATAATTCGTTTAGACATCTAAGTTTGGCGCTCACAATTAATTATAATTTTAATAAAAGTACAATCATAATTGAAATACATTCGGTTATTTTCTCTTTTTACTGGGTTCGAGTATGCGTTTCCGCAGTTTCGGCGTGCAGAAAGCCAAGAGCGAAGTGCCTCAAACAGTGTTTTTTTTTCAAAAACCAAAATCTGTTTCTTCGCAAGAAAATTTTGACAACATTTATTAGTCTAATACGAAAGTTTTGTTGTTAATAGACTGTGCAATTAAAGCTCACACATATTGATACAATTAATTGCAGCAAATGAATACCTAATGACATAATTATTCGAGTCAAGTTTTTGCTGACGATCTTCAAAGTTTTTTATATGGAGAAAACTTTAACGTTTTAACTTAAATTTCAAAAAGTTTCATGACAATCTACCCGTAAGCCATTCTACCCTTTACTAATCTACCCTATGCCGCATTACCCTATGCAAATTTACCCTATATTCTATAAAGAGTTCAATTGGTCAGAGATAACTGAGCTTCCTATCTCGGTTTAAGGTCGCCGGTGGGTGCTCTACGCGAGCGTCGCCGCTTCGTGGCGATAACGGGCTCTAATTTTTGTATAGAGTCCTACCCTCTGTAGGCAAGCTCGCAACACAGCGCGATTGCGGCGATCATTTTTTTGCTGTTATCATTCCGTCTTAATTTAGGCGTAGGGTAAGTTGGCGTAGGGTAGATTGGCATAGGGTGATTTGGTACATAGGGTAGAATGGCAGAGGGTCAAATGAAATAGGGTAAATTGGAATAGGGTAAGTTGTCCTGCTACATTCAAAAAGATGCTTTTAAGAATTGACGAAAGCAGATATTATAAAGTCTTTTTCCATGCCATTTTTAAGAGTCAGATTGACTCTAGATTAATTTCGGTACATCTATAATCGGGAAATCGATTTGATCAAACCTGAAGCTGACTTTGAAGGATGAAGTAAACTACTTACTTTTTAATCTCGAAATTTTAAAAAGATTTCGGAGCGGGTTATGCATTAAGAGGAAGCAATCAGAGAATATTTTTATAAAGATCTAATCTGCGCCGCATTTTTTCCCTGGTTTAATCAGATGAATCTTAATCATTTCTAATTCATCCGGTGTCCGAATTTTTATCCACTTCTGTAGTACGTCAAAATTGAAGAAATAAAGACTATCACAATCTTTTAAACTGATTTTTATTTAGTCTCTCAAATTGGAGAAAGAGCGATATTTGATTCAAACTGTTTAGCTTAATTTCAGTCAAATGACTCGCTATTCTTTTATTCAAGTTAACTGTTCGAAATATTTTTTTGTTCAAGATTTTTTTGAGAATTCATATGAGGCTTTAGACTAATGAAATTTAAACAGCTCATTATCAATAGCCACTGTTACGGCCTTGGTTATAAAATCATTTCAAGTTTGTTTGTAATATTTAAAAAAGAGTAACTCAAAAAAAACACACATTAACAGCAAAAAAGCAAAGCCTCAAAACCATATCTAAAACTTTTTGAGAAAATGATAACTATTGTCTCAGCTCTGTCATTGATCAAGCAGTTCTGAGTGAACACAAAAATTGATATTTTCTAAAGCATATTCAAAAAATTTCAACTCAAAGGCCAAAGGAAAGTTCAAAAACTATCAGCATAGGCACTAAAATTGCCCTAAAGAAAAAACGAAAACGAAACTAATTAAATCAGTTTGGAATGTAAGGAAATAATAAAAATTGAAAACGCTAAGACAGGCCTGATATCCTTATATAGTTTTTTCTTTGATTTAGGAGAGAGTTATGAACATACAAGGAGTTAATGAACCTGCTTGTACAGAAGAACTCACCAAGGATCATTCAAAAAGTTATTCAACTTATTGAGGCATGATCCTAGAAACTAAGACAGAGATTTCGAGATAGTTTCGGACCTGAACCGCGCGAATAAAAAAATATATATAGCTCCTCTGCTTGTCTCAGAAACCACAATTATGATTTTGATTATACCCTCGAATTTCCAATCTGCAGTCAATTTCAAAGCAAAACGAGCACCAAACCACTTTTTCTCGACACTGGAAAAAAATTTCGGAAAACAGTTTTGATACTGCGTACAAGGCGAGCTAAACTTATTGTTTTTGTATCGGATTAATTGTGTCTTAGTTCGGCCATTGAAGTGGGGAGCAACTCTGTGTTTGGGTGTTTAAAAAAAACCACGCTCAAAAGTTGTTACCAAAAAATGTCCAATGAGAAAGATTGACATATCACATACAGTTAAATCCCGAAGTTATTACACATACGTGAGAAAGTTTCTTGTATTCGGGAACTAGATTTTTTCCCTTAAAAAACTGTTACTACAAAATTTATTTGCTTTTCTTACTTGCTTAGAACCGTAATTGCTTATTAACGTGGTTGACTTTGCACCCTGAGTTCTGGGGTTCGAGCCACGGCCAGACCTTGTTTTCTTCAGCATGTTAGAAATTTAATTTTTTTTCTGGTAAAAATTGTATTTATCAGACTTTCGCTCAAGTTTTGTCTGCTTATTTGTCACATCATGGGGTGTTTTTTGGTGTGAACAATTTTCATTGTTTTCAAGTTTTGTTAGTTGTTGTTTCAGGAGTAATTAAATCTTTTTAACGAAGTCATTTTTTTTTCAGCTGAACTGAAGTCTGCTCCATTTTGAAAACTTACATATTGTAATTTCAAATTTTTTTTCCCTTGTTAATTTATTTTTAAGTGCTGCAAGTTCTCTCCTTTCAAGGTTTTGATTAGAATTCAACTGGTTTGCTATCATTGTTGGCAAAAAAAAACACAAAATCAATTGAGATCATAGCCTATGTGATCAATTGAAAATTGATTATTTTTCTATAACTATTGTAATAGACCCACAATTTCTTTGATCCACAATTTTTGAATAATTCAGAAAATTTCGCAAAATTTCACTTAGATTTTCGTCATTTGACTTTGATGAAACAGTTTTAATTGCGGTCAAAGCGTAGTAATTTCCGAGCTGATTTACGCAAGATGTTACGCTCAGAGAAATCATGAAGATTCTGGAATCAGTAGCAGAAGTATGTTTTTTATACCAAGCAAAATCAATCAAAGCAGAATTAATCAAATATCGAGTGACATACCACATTCCAGACGTGACCCAAGCTGCCTTTAAAATTCCATGTTTACATCAGTGTTTACTTTTTCGGTGTGAATTTTTCGATGTGAACTTTTCTTCCATATTTGAAGTAAGTGACAAAATAATTCTACTCTAGGCTGTTTTCTTCTCCAAAGAAGTCTTGATCTTGATTTCTATCAAGTCAATTTTTTGGAGAAAGTATTTTTAAACCATCTAAATTAATTTGCTGGGCAAATCGAAAAGTTAAAAAGAAATCTCAATTGCGACTATTTGTTCTAAAAAAAAACATTTAAGTACATTAATGGGATTATTAAAGCATTGGCGGTAAAAAGATTAATCAATACTGATTTTAAGCAATCAATTTGCACTTAATAAATTTGGACGCAAAATGTATCAGTTGACACTTAAAAAATCCTGTGGTGGGATAAAGTTTTAAAAGTTATTGAAATACTGAATTTTAATCTTCATTTGTTGAAATATTTTAAAGCATTTACTACCAAAAGTCTTAGGTGATGAGAATTCATTTAGGAATAAAGCAGAGACTTTCTATATGCAAACTTAATTTGTATTTTAAATGTTCAATAGCATACACAACACGTTTGTTGGTTCACATTAAAAAACTGTAACAAAAACATTGTTTCAATTCAATTGTTTTGTCAATAAAAAAGGAAAATTTGAAGACAAAAATGAAAAATATACAATCTTTGTTGTTGATTTACAGAGTTGTTTTAAACTTATTAATGATAACAAAAAGTAAAAGAACACGCATCGCTTAAAAATACTCTTATTCTCTAACCAGATCAAATTTAGTTTCTCAAACCACATTATGTAGAACTTTTCAGCTGATGAAAATGTCATTTATTTTTAACGGCAGCGTTTGATAAGCTGAAGGTTTATCAAAAGGAAGCAAAGACTTTTTAGATGCATATTTTATTTTTGACCAATATTGATTTAGTAATAAAGCAAAGTTTCACTGAATTACGAATTTTAGCGTTCGGTTATAATGTGTAACAAGACTGCTCGTATCAGGGCGAAGCCCTGAATGTTCCGACTGCCCTTTAAATTTTGTGGAGCAGTAATAACATTAAAAAATTCAATGAAATAAAACAAAATGAAAAATTTTTTTTCTAAAATTTAAAATTTTCTATGAAAATCATCCCCCCACACGCCATATAAAGTACAAAAGGCTAAATTTCGCTTCTTGTAACAAACCAATTATGGCGAACAAGCTTCTTTTAACCAATTTGGAACGATTTCTAAGACGGATTAACTCTCCGCTTACGCGTTAATAGCGCGAAATATATCGCGCGTTAATTGTCCCAAATTGACCATAATGGCAATCTTTAAACCCCCGTAACTTTAAGAAAAATGATCACAGGTGAAATATCTTTTCAAATTTGAGCTCAGGAGAACAATATTTTTCGAATGATATAAAAAAATTCCGTCAAAAATGGCTAGTTAAAAAGTCGAAATTTGTCTGAAGAAAAAAAAAACCCACCCCGAGCACAAATATTCCGTTACTTTCGTATCGAAAGTCGGAACAACAAGACTACTCGTATCAGGGCGAAGCCCTGAATGTTCCGACTGCCTTTTAAGGTTTATGGAGCAGCAGTAATAACATTAAAAAATAAGTGAAATAAAATAGAATGAAAATTTTTTTTTTCTAAAATTTGAAATTTTTTATGAAAATCATCCCCCACACGCCATATAAAGTGCAAAAAGATAAATTTCGTTCCTTGTAACAAATCAATTATGGCAAATAAGCTTCGTTCAACCAATTTGGAACGATTTATAAGACGGATTCAATCTCCGCTTACGCGTTGATAGCGCGAATTATATCGCGCCTTAATTGTCCCAAATTGGTTAAAATGGCCAAAATGGCAATCTTTAAACCCTCATTACTTTACGAAAAATGATCACAGGTAAAATATTTTTTTCAAATTCAAGCTCAGGACAACAATAATTTTTGAATGATATAAAAAAGTTCCATCAAAAACGTCTAGTTAAACAATCGAAATTTGTCTGAAGAAAAAAAACCCACCCCGAGCACAAATATTCCGTTACTTTCGTATCGAAAGTCGGAATAATAATAAATGCATTTGTAATTTCAGTTTAAAAGATTTTAGGAAAAACTTAATTTTTCAACTAAGTACAAAGTTATATGCTTTGAATATAGCAAAGTGTAAAATAGACAAAAAGTATGCCTCACATATAATTGCAACGATTTATCATTATGAATCAATCTCAGCTTACTCCTTAATAGCACTAAATATATCGCGCGTAATTGTCTCAAATTGGCTAAACTGGCAATCTTTCAACCCTAATAACTTCACAAAAAAAATATCACAAGTCAAATACATTGTTAAATTTGAGCTCAGGATAAAAATACTTTTCAGATGGTAATAATGGCTTGTGAAAAAGTTGATTTTTGAATGGAGAAAAAAAACTCCGCGAGCACAAATAATCCGTCACTATCTTCGAAAGTCGGAAAATAAACACCGCAACCTCTATTATTGATTGGCAAAATTATTGTATTAAATGCATTTTAAATCAAACTAAAATTGCACGCACCATTGAAAAATCGGAAAAATTTAGCTTGCACCATTGTTGTAACTCAGAGCTCATTCTTTTTGTGTACTCAACGAGTATCTAGGGCTGTTTTTGGTTATGGGGATTGATTTCAAAAAAAGCAGAGATGCAAATTTTAGCTTTTAGCGTGTATTACCATGCACGTTTATTAATTTAGATTTAAAGAACTTATTAAAAACTAACCGTTTCAATTCAATTGTTTTGTCTATGAAAAATAAAGTTTAAGGACAAAATATGAAAAACTTTGCGATCCTTGTTTTTGATTGGCAGAGCTGTTTTCAATTTAATTAATTCAAAATGAAAGTAAAATTACACACATTTTTGAACACGCATCGCTGACACATACACGCATTCTGTTTTTAGAGGTAGTGCTTTTCAGCTGATGAAAATGTCATTTCAATTTTACGGCAGCTCTTGATAAGCTGAAGGTTATTTCAAGTTGGTACATCGTGACAGTTTACAGGTAAATATTATGCTCGATTCGCCCGGATTACAAAGACTACCAGTCGAAGGAACCTGTCAATCAGGGGGTAATTAACCTCGACACCCACCCACCAGTACCCTTCGCTTCACGCCGGAATCTGCTTCCGCTATGCTCCTACTGGGGGTTATTTGTTGGCCATATTCCTCTACTTTTTGGCAGCATTCACCCACACACACAGACAGTCGAATCAACTAACGCGTGCGAGAGCGTGTTGATTTTTCCATAATGACGTCACTTTTGTTTCAAGCCTGGGGTAATAGTTTGGTTCATGGGTTAATGTGGGTTGTTTTGAGAAACGGGGGGGGGGGGGGGGGAGGGTTGGTCTTGGGGTTGGAGTAGGGTGGCGCGCTGAATGAGAGAGGAGAGAGAGAGAGGTATTGGAATAAGTATTGTATGGCTTCCATATTTCCACTCAGATTTCAGCCTTCTTTTTCACCTCTGATTTTTCATCCTCTCTCTCTCTCTCTCTCTTTCTCGGTTTTCTCTGCTTTCTTTTTCTCTTAATTTCTGTTCGCTCGTTTTTTGTACTTTGTTTTCGCTCTAATTCCATATTTTTTCCTTCCATTATAGTTCTTCGCCTCCATTTAAGCCCAAGCTTGTCTGTATCCTAGTAGTCAATGACCATACTATGCTCAGAAGAGGCTTGCAGATGAATTATTAATCAATCAAAACAAATAAATATTTCATATCACCTCTCTTAAATTTTTCTTCAACCACATACTCTCTTTTTCACTTACTATCATGTCTATTATTTCTCCTGCGTCATAACAAGATGTTTTTTATACCATCTTACCTTGCTAATCATCAGCTTCGCTTTGTCACTGTCAAATCAATTGCCAATTTGATTCGAATCAAAAATAAAGGTAAGCAAAAATGATAATGTTAAGGTATAATTAATTGCACACTCCAAAACTAACAAAATTGCAGAGTCATAAGTAGCCGACTGAACACATATTCGACAAATTGAACGATATTAAAAGATCTTTCTAAGATTATTTCAAAATTTTGGGTTGTAATTTTGGAAGCAACTCTATTCTCTTTCAAAGCTTTCTCTTATCTTATTTAAAGCTTTATTGAATTTTGGTCGCATATGTACTCTTTATTCGGAACAACTACTTTTGTGGTAGTTCAGCGAACTCAACCGATTTGAATTACCAGAAGTTAAGAGGCTTTTTCGCGTCAATTTTAAAAAAGATGCCGGAATTGTACCAAGCACTTTTACTACTATCCGATGAGAAATAACTCATCGAAATTCTGGACAAAAGTAGCTCAAATAAGTAGCTAAGAAAAATATTAACACAACAGACTCACTTCTTACTGGTTATTGCTTATTAAGTTTTAATTTGTGACAAAAGAAGAAGCTGAAAAATTTTCTAAGGAATGCGAGATTGAATTTTTTGGTTTTCTAGAACCACAACTTCTGCTCTGAAAGCACAAAAATTTTATAAAAGTAGCAAAAGCTCTGGTTATGAAAAAATGTGAATTAAATTTTTTCATTTAGCTGTATATCATTACTATGATAAACTATCTCAGCTAAAAACTATCGTGCAAGATGTAAGAATTTCGAAAGAACTTACAAGATCTCTTGTTACAAGTGCAAAGAAAAAAATTTACGCATTAAATGAAATATCATCTGCGAAGGAGTGTTACAGGACCTTGGAAAATAACTCATCATTAGGAAAACAAGAAAAACAATTGCGTCTATTTCAAGCGATTGTTTTGAGCAGGTTAGTTTCGATTTCTTAAACAATATATTGGTTTTTAATTTTTTTAGGAGAATAGAAAAGTTGTCAGGCCATTTCGTACGCAAAAGATCGTCTTTATAGAAAAGCTCAACTTATTTTGTTTTCTTCATGATTTTTATCCATCATTATGACTCAATTCTTATTATTCCACCTTTCTACTTTTTTTTTTTAAAAATTGGTTTTTTCTATGTAAATTTATTTTGAAAAAAATTGTTTTTGTTACTTTGATCGAAAAATCGAGTGCAGTTTGTGGTTTCCAAACAAGCGTAATAATTAGATGAAGGAAAGATTGCTATTTGCTCAAATCAGATCGCAGCCATGAATGTTTGGAGTGCTATCCTTTCTGAAGTAAGTTTGGGATAAAAGTACAAACATTTTGGAAAATAAACTTTTATTCTTTTTTTAATTTTAAAACTGTTTTTGTTAAACCCTGCAAACCTGCCAGATTGAGTGTCAAATTCAACATGACCAATTTCTCATCTTGAAAGGTTTGTTTGGACTAACTGCCGTGTTGGAATTGATTTTAAAATAATTTGCAGATTTTCAAAAACTTTTCGAAAATTTTGTCGATCTTTTTTTTGGTCGACCACATTGATTTTCCGAACGCTCCCAGAACAGTACAAAGCCCCTATCCTGACCAAAAATTTAGCGCCGTATGCAAATTAAAAAAAAACTGGTCAAAAATAACGTTTTTTTTGCACTTTTTAGAAAATTTTGACCAAAACATTGCGTGTCTTCAAAATTTGAGTTTATTGGCACCCAAGGTGCCTTTTGATAAAAATTAGGGTTGCTCGGCTTAAATTGGATGTCATAAATTATTACCAAAGGGGTTTCTTCGGTGTATGAGGGGGTCGAATCCCTGTGGAGAGGGTCGCCCAACTCCCCGCCGCCACCCTTAATACCGTCCCTGTTTTTGAGCCTTGTTTTCAAAAAGAATTAATAAAAGAGTCAAAAATTGTGTTATTGAGACAAAAAATTTTGGAAAAAAAACCACCTCGAGAACAAAATTTTCGTCAAAACTTTTTCATAAAACGGAACAATAATCAGATGACCAGTATTACATGTAATTGCGCTCATGTTTCGCAAATTTTCCCTTGTTATATCCACATATCAACTCTCAATTCAGTCCTGATATAATCCAAACGAACGTTTGATTGTGATAGGCTTTAAATCAACCTCTGTTTTCCCACTTGTTCTACTACTGATGATAATTTTTCAAGGAGTTCTGGAACTTTGCGCTGGTGAATGAGCTAAATCTTCGCTCGATAGTGCAACAAAATTACCGCAATCCAAAAAAAAAAACAATTAGCGCATATTTTTCTCATCCATGGGGAGCATCAACTTCTTTCGGCGAAACACTAAAAAGTCTGCGTTTTGCCCATTTCACTCGTGTATAAACCCCTTTTTTAATGTTTATGAATGTGAATTTTTTATGCAGTTTTTTAAATTATTTTTTGCACATCTCAACTCTCAATGTCACGTGTTCTGTCGGATTAGCACCTACTTAAGCTCTAATATCCCGGGTTGACCTTCATGCACGAAAAATTTTTGTCATACAATTCCATACAAGAAAATAGGTTATCAGAAACATTCATACATGGAGTGTATGGAAAAAAATATATATTTTTTCTGGATTGTTACTGATTACAGCAATTTAAAAATGAAGCATAACTTTGATATTTGAAATCACATTTTGATTTTTTGACTGAATCCAATAATTTTTGAGACTATTTTTTGAAGTTAAAGCAAATATTTTATTATTTCAATTGTCGAGCAGCTTAATTGCAGATATGAGGAAACTATCAGCTGCAAATTCAATAATTTCAACCGGTAACAGGATTTTAGAATTTCTCGACCTTTTGGACGAAATTTTGAGGACGATTTTTAATTGATTTTCTTAACTGTCCCAAGTCTACAAAAAAAACCTGTTTTAGGAATGCTAGACCAAAAATGGATGTCATAAAAATATGAAAAAAAGGATAAAGATAATTTGGCAGGCCAGTAAGTTGATTAGCCCCCTGTCTAAGTTTATCCCTGCCTGTTATTGATCAATTTAGCATAAAATGAGAAACAAAACATCAAAAAAAAATTAATTATATTTTTACATCAAATTTTAGTAGTCATTTTTTTACTCTTAACTGCTATTCAGCATTAAAAAAAAACAAGAAGGCTCGTATGTCAAGGCAAAACTAAGTTTTCCGACTGCCCTTTTATCAAAATCTATTAGCTTTTGGGAAAAAAGAATATTGAAAAACTATCAATATCAAAGATCAAGTGTGAAAGTTCAGGTTACGAAATAAATACGACCGATTAGCTTAGCTTTTTGGATTAAATCTTCAAAACGCGTATAAAATAGTCAAGAGCATGGCCAAATTGGTAATTTTTAAACTCCCAAAACTTTGTAAAAGCTGATCGGAGTCAATATCTTCAATGGGGCATAAACTATTTTTGTTTAAAAATATTATTTCGATCGCCTCAAATTGACTGAGTAAAAAACCACACCGAGCATAAATATTCCGTTTTTTTGAAAGTCAGAACAATGAGTTAGTTTTAAGTATTCAATGCGATTGAGTTGACTATCACCCCATACACTATGTAAGATTTTTAACTAGGCCAAATAGCAGGCCTCAATTCAATTTGTAACGAATTCTAGGACGGAATGAATATCTGCTTACGCGTTATTAGCATAAAAGAATCATACGCGTTAGTTGTCCGAAAGTGGCCAAATCGTCAAATTAGCAAATTTCAAACCACATAATTTTGCAAAAAAAATGATTGTTTTTGCAATATCTTTCTTAATTTGAGTTCAATGCAACACTAAAAAAATCGTTCAAAACTTCATAATTTTAAAGTCGATAAATGATGAGAAAAAAAAATCATTCAAGAACAAATAGTTCGTCACTTTCTTAGAAGTTCGGAACAAAAGCAATAATTCTCCCGATTTTCGAAGAAAGTGCGCAATATTTATGCTTTTGGTGGTTCTTTTCTCTTAAATGAATTTTCGATTTTATACTGAGCGTTTGTGACAATTTTTGAAACCATCTAAAAGATAATGTTGCTTACAGTTCGATTTTGAAAAAATTTTTTAACTGTGATATTTTTGTAACATTATAAAGGTTTGAAAACTACTAATTTGGCCGATTTGGGATAATAAGCATGCGATATGTTGCGTTCTTAAAAAACGTGAACGCGGCAAATTATGTGTTCCAAATTAAATTGAGGCCACCAATGTAGTTCTTTTAAAAATACGAGATACTAAGCACACCCTAGCGCTTTGCAGAGCGTGTGGGGATGAAATGGAAAACAAAGTTTTTTGATCATTTTGTCAGTGATTCAATCAGAAATCTTTTTAATATGCCTCAAACTGTCAAACTGCAGTCGGAACATTCAGGGCTTCGCCCTGATATTCGAACAGTCTTGTTGCATTTCTTTAATCATTGAAATGACACATAGGAGAAACAATCTAAGTGAATAGAAAAAACTAGCTGCTTTTGTGGTGTTGTAATTGTGGTTATTCCTGCTCATTCTGGTTTTTTTTTCTGGTTGTTATTCCGTTTTCCAAAGAAATTGACGGAATGTTTGTGCTCGGGCTGGTTTTAACCAACAGTTTTCTGAAGGTATTTTTCTTTTTCATTCAATTTGATCCTGCCATTTGAGCCCAAATTTAAAAACATATTTAACCTGGAATGGTTTTTACTAATAGTTTTTGTAATCAAAATTTCCCAATTTGGCCAATTTGAATATACAATGGGCGTTAATTAGTGCTGATAACGCGTAAGCGGAAATTTAATCCGTCCTTGAAAAATTCCAAATTGAATTGAAGTCAGCTATCTGTTCTATTAAAGCTTTTTAATATGCAAGTTTTTTCACTTTGTACTTAACATATCGTGGGTTGGGATGCTTTTAAAAAAATCTAAAAAACTGTCTTTTTTTTTACTTTTTTTGAAGGTTTCTTTCATTTTTCAAAAAACAAACACTACCACTTACACTTATAACTAAATAAATTGCAGTCGAATTTATTGTCCGGATACGAATTGTCTTGATAAAGTTTTTGTTTTTTTTGGTGTTTCATGTTTATTTTTTTTTTCTGTTTTAGTCTTTTTTGGTTTATCATTTGGATCAGTAATTACATATAAGAACTGTATTTGATCAGTTTTCTAATCAATTTGGCGAAAGTTTCTCTATATGATCCAACTGCCTCTCAAGTGTAATACATTAGTGTTAGCTTAAAAAACTTGATAAAATATTCAAAAAAACCAATGGAAAAAAACTGTTTTTTTTTTCGTAGAGATTTTCTTCAAAAACTATTGCCCCACACGCTATGTTAGTACAAACTGGTCTAGTTCGCATACAACAAAGTAATAAATAGATCAAATAGTATGTCTCAATTCAACTTGGAAAAAGTTTGAAGCCGGAATAAATATCTGCCTACGCGTTATTAGCCATATATTTTCGCAAAAGTTGATAACAGGTAAAATATCTTTGAGCTCAGGGTAACAATATTTTTTGAATGATAAAAAAATTGGTCAAAAACTCCTAATTAAAAAGTCAAAGTTTGCCGGGAGAAAAAAATCACCCGAGCACAGTTAGTGCGTCACTTTCTTCGAAAGTCGGAAAAAAGCAATAGTTGTCCCGACTTTCGAAGGAAGCTCGCAATACTTATGCTTTGGCAGTTTTTTTTTTCAGTCAACTTTTGGCTCTTATACGAAGTCTTTTTGAAATTTCCATCCATTAAAAAAACGAACACTAGACCGTTTTTTGTCTCTCTTCTCGCGTTGCTTTACCATTTTCAGATTTTAAGAAAGAGACCATGAAATAGGCTAAAAAGTGTTAAATCATTTTTTAACATAATCGCTTAAACAATCAAAATCTAACATAGATTTAGCAAATTTAAAAAGTGTTAATTGGGTAACTTAAAATTGGATTTGATCAGTTTTCTAACCAGTTTCTAATTAACGTTTTGATTTGTTAGTATTCGCTTTAGTGACTAAGTATATACCAAAACCTTCCTTAAAACATCTTTTTTCAGTCAGCTAAACCAAATTGAAGTGACTTTCTTAGCAAAAAACACACATAATAGACAATTATTATTAGAATTTTCCATACTCCAATTCCTTTTGATGTAAGAAAAAACTGCTGAGAAGGAACATTAACAATTTCTACTGATTTTTAATTACGAACGAACTTCATGGATGGTTCTTTGCTTTTTGTAAATCGTGTTTTTCAAATTATAGCTAGCTAAACTTAATTCAAAGAAAGTACCATTGAGATAATATCATTTTCTCAAAATCAGTGCAGCTAAAAAATCACTGACAAAAAAATCTATTTTTATCGATGAAATTCTTTTTGATTTTCTTGGCTTTTCTTTTGAAAAAGCTTTCTGCAAAAAATTACCTTTCAAAAAAAACAACGCTAAAAGGAAACTGATAGAACTGTTTTTGTTAGTCACTATTTATCGTGTTATAAATGAGTGTGTAAAGATATAAATAAACATGAAACAACTTGAGTATAAGCTTTAAGGATAGCTAGGTGTTTGTCATTTTTAATATTGATTTTTTCAGCATTGACTTTTGCCTTTAGATTTGCGGTGCTTAGAGTTTTGTTGTCTTAAAAATTTCAATAAATTGCTTTTAGTATATTCAATTGCAAGTCATGCAACCGTTTCTTTAAAGAAACCTTGCGTTGTAAAAACACGTCGCATTCTTTCACCAAAGTTTGCTCAAGAAGATATCGATTAAAACGAGGGATACTGAGCCAATATTCACGAGAGCATGGAAATCAAAGCTTATAGAAGTATTGCAATGATTTTTGAAAATTTTGTTTAGATTTTCGATTGAGCCAAAATAAGATTAAGGGTTCTATTTCAAAAAAAAACAAGATCCGAGCTCGTTGCTTGAGGGTGAGGCAACGTTACTATTATCCAGTACAGAAAATATACCAAAAAATGCATCTAGATCTTCAACAGGGTCACAACACCAGCTTTTTTTGTAGAGCTGAACAGCTTGTATAATGGCAGGGGCGGACTTAGGATTATCTCGAGGGAGGGAGGGGGGGGGGGGGGGGAGGTGCGTTATCAAAAACATTTTGAACACCTTTTCGTTTTTTTTAGGTTGACCAAATTGATTTTCTGAGCTTTGCTAAATCACTTTAAAGACCCTATCCTATTTTGACGCAATTTTCTTCGCTCCAGCAAATTTGAGAAAAAAAAACAGGCCAAAAAATGGTCTTTAGCCACTGTTTGGAAAAATGTGACCAATTTTTTCGGCGCTCTCTCCCCCTTAGAATTAGTATACGCAACGAAGCACCAAAATTTAGGGTCAGTCAATTAAAAATTGATAGTACAAAAACAGGGGGTCGATTTCCAGAGGGAGAAGAGCATCCGCCCCCCCCCCCCCCCCTCCCCCCGGCGTCCCCCTCCCTAAATCCGCTAATCTAAGTTGGTCCTTTTCCATGTAGATAACTCGTCTAACCTTTGGTCTCATCTGAACACACAAAAGTTTTATCGCTGAGTAGTCTAATTAAGGGAGTAAAAAAGCCTCACAAGAAATTGGAGATTTGCATTTAAACTGCATATCAGGAAAATATAAAATCTAAAATTTGCTTTTAGAGTTGCGGTTCAGAACAATGCAAATCTTGCAAAGTTTTTCCAAGGTTTCCATTCGCTTGCAAGAGATTTTCAAGGTTTCCATTTCAAACCCCCAATGGAGGCAAAAGGGGCGTTCAACTGTGCCGAAGTACAACCATGTCGAAAGCGAAAATAAAGGCTCAACTGTGAAAAAATTTGGGGATTTTTGTCTCTGTAGAGCAACAATGTATTTTTAGGCACAGTTGTACTTCGGCGCTATTGAACGACTTTCTAATGGCAGCACAAGTGTCGAAAAAAGGTTATTCAACAGTGCCGAAAATCATCCTTTTTCGGCACTGTTGGACTTTTTTTCATTTTCCGGCGCTGTTGTACTTCGGCACTGTTGTACTGCCCCTGAGCTCTTTTACAGCCTAACTAATTTTTCCAAGTATCAAAATTTTATATCTGAATCACTTATTTATCGAGCGAATTGAGAAAATGATTACTTAGGAAAATAGTTATAATTTCTTAGTTTGTTTTTTTTTTACTAAAAATGACACATTATTCAGAAACTTCAACAAGGACAACGTGTCACCTGGTTATTGTTTAACTTAAAAAAATTTGTTAAATTTCTTTATATATACATAATTTCCTCAATTAACCAAATTGATAAGATTCGCTTATGAAAGTGTACATTTGATAGATGTTGATTAGCAAAACATTTCCTTCATTTTGTTTCAGTGGTGTAGTTTTTTTATCAGTCAGAAATGCTTTCAACGCGGTAAGTGTGATAAAACTAAGCAAATTGACTTACTTTTAATTTGCTAGTCGCTTTTTTGGAGTCTCCTCTATTAGTTTTTAGTACAAAAAACTACGTATGTCAATTTTGGGATGAATGCGTGTTTATTCCATTGACCTGAAATTGCCTTTACTTTGATGACACGCACTTGTTCATTGCATTTCGCATCTTGCAGGTATGTTGTTTGAAAATTCCCCTGTTGTTTTTTTGTTGAGGCACTTAATTGAAGGTACGTTTTTCCTCGGAACAAAAAAGCTCGTTTAGCAGGGAAAAGCGATGCACGTGGGACTTTGAATAATTTATAGAATTTTGATCCATAAACCAGTCTTTTGCGATGTAGCGACCAGAATTGATCGAGTTTATTGACTAGAGTTTAGCGTCATAAAAGTTGCTGGTCTGTTGTTGTTGTTTTGAAGCAGCAAAATCATCACCTGATGTTTCTTTGCTGCCTTTGTAGTAAAGTAATATTGCAAAACAACAACACTAATACCATTGGCCGACTCCAAATTAAGGTAAGCTTGCCCTCATAAAATCACCTCAACTAACTTGCAATTTTGAATCATAGATATGTTTATGTTTTTCGAATAAAAAAGCTTGTTCCTCAAGTTAAACTTTCTTGTACTGCTTTTTAAAATCTAAATCGTTTCCAGCGTTTTTGGCTTTTTTTTGTGATTATATCTAAGTTCCTGCCTGAAGATAGACCGCCAGGTTCGTTTTCAGATGTCTCAGGAAAAAAAGTAAATAAGTGTTTCATCAAAAGGTTGCATCTATCAAAATTATTAGGTTCTTCAAAGATCAAAAAAACTTATCTTCTTTTCCTTGCTATTTGATAGCGAAACGTGAACGTTCAAAATAGTTGCTCATTGAATATAAAATTTGATTAAAACTAAGCCTGCTCAAATTTCTCTCATTTTTTTGAGAAAGCTTATTTTTTACTAATAAAATAAATTTGTTGCGCAAATATTTAATTTCTAGATACTACTCGCGTTTTGCAAAGAAAGCTGAACAGTGAGTGTTTCCATTGTTCTATTCATCGAAGACAAAAAGTTTTTATTTATAAAGTCATAAAAGACTAAAAAGAGTTTGTTTCAAAACCGTTAGTTTTTTGTTGGAATTTAGATCAACAACCAATCTTGAAATGTGAGAAATCTAGTTTTTGCTGACAAATCGTACGCATTTATCGCACAAAATCGTTCGAAAAAAAATTTGAACAGCCGTTGTTTTTGGAGAAGCAAACGCTGAGTCAACAATTTTTGGCCATTATTTTTTAATTTATTTTTTGATCTTACGCTAATCGAAACTAGTGTAAATTTCGATTTTCGAATTTGGACGCAAAGTGTCGATATATTTTTTGGGGTATAATTTTTTTCGAAAACTTTTATTTTCATCGCTGAATATCATTTGAAAGAAAAAACTACCCAAAACATATTTATTCCGTCAGTTTCTTCAAAACAAGCTGTTGCAAGTATTCTTCACAAATCACAACATTGTTTTTTTTCCTCAATTTCTTGTTTTTAAATTGTTTCAAAGCAAATTATAATACCCTTTGTTCGAAGCAAGTGACGGATCTTTTGGGCTCGGTGCGCTGTGTTAACCCAGAAACATATCGCAATTTTAGCTTCAAGTTCTTGGTGGAAATTTTTATACCATCTAAAATATACTTACGTCTTGAGCTCAAAATTAAACCCATATATGTTTTTTTTCTATTAAAACGCCCCAGCACATATATTCTCCCTAAGAGTATAAAACTTCAAACGTATATTTTTTTGTGTTTTTTTTTGTTTCAAGACTGAGGGGGGGGGGGGGGGCTACAATAGATAAAAGCTCTTTGCAGAGGATTTAAACATCTGAAAAAAAGTTCTTGCGAGACTTGCACAATTCATTTTGTTAAAAAGTACATGAGACATCTTATATGGAAGTTAGAATTTCAAGGCAAATTTGTAAAAGAAACGCGTTTTTAGGCTTAAAACGTTGTTGTGATCAGAGGCAAACTTGGAATTTTTTCGTGAAAGGAGCCTATTTTTTAACACAATTTTCTAAAAATTTTCCTAGTTGACCAAATATTTTTTTAGGTTGACCAAGTTTTTCCGAGGTTTGCTCAAACAATGTTGAGAACCTGATTTGCCAGAGAAAATTAAGCTCAGCATTTTTTTCAGAGGCTCTGTAACTCGGTATCTTTGGGTTTCGGGGGTCCTCTGTGGCACTTTTTAACCATATCCACTTGTTGCGGACTAACTTTAAAATTTCTCTAATTAGATTTCCGCGTTATCATATTTTGTAAGGAGCGAGCGGCGAAAGATCTTCGTTTCGTTTCTGGTCAAAACTTTTGATAAGGTAAAAATAATTTTTTGTTTAATCATTGAAAAAAGTGCGTCGAAGTTTTGCAAAAATTTCAAACTCTGACGTATGAGTTGTTTGGTCTACGTTTGCACCAATGATAAATGGTGCGTATTTCAGTTTCGCATCAGAAGGGATCATTTGTTTCGCTTCAGTCACTTACGGTTGTCTACGCCAAAAACTGAAACCATTTAAATGCTCTCTTAAGTGCGTTGAGCAGCATCTTGTTGTATGCGTCATAACATCTTAACTTTCAAACAGCAAAATAGCTTTTGATGGAGTTTGACTCGTTTCAAAAATAATAATATTGAAACTTGATCCACCTCTGCTTTATCTTCACAGAATCTTCACAGAATACCCCAAAAGACTGTTTGTTTCGTTTTTTTTTGTTGTTGTTTAATGTCCTTTTTAATCTTCTTCTTGTGGTTTCTCGTCTATCTAAACTAGTTCTAAATTAAATGTTTTTCTATATTAGTTTGCTTTTTTATATTCGATACAGATGCAGAAGCCTAGCCTGGCTGGAAATTTAAAAAAAGGCCTGAAATTGGCGAGAAAATGGGCAAAGAGTTCCGTTCGCTTGCTGTGCCTTGGGTCAAATCAAAGCCCGACTTCATTCTATTTCGCAACAGGACTCCAGGAAATGTAAAAGTTCAATACTCTTTTTGTTTTCACATTTTCCATCTATTTGTTCATTTGCTCTGTCCCTATTCCCAACGCTAATTTTACAGTTTCATACAAGTAGTAAATCAGAGACGAATACAACCTCCGGTCCAAAAAAGTAATAACAAAATAGAGACAAGACTACACTTGCTTTACTTCTCAATTTGTTTACCAATTTATTTGAAAAACTAATTAAAACTGAAAGCAATTTTCATATAAATTTTGTTTTTGTCTTATCATTTTTTTCGTACAACCAGTTAATTCTTTCAAAAAGATGGATGCTCACATCGAAAACAGGTTATATATTTCAAATAATTAAAGAAAAATTTTTTAAATATTTTTTGCGATGAAGCAACCATTGCAAGCAGACTGCTCTTATCAGAGCGTAGCACTGCGAGTTCCAATTATGAGTTAGTTTGGAGTAAAATTGATGATAAAATAAGCATACTAAAATATTTCGAAAAAATGAAGTTTTTTTGTTATTTTTCTAAAACCCCGAGCAATTAGTACAAACACGTACATTTCACCTACAAGAAACCGATCAACTAGATCAAATAGTTTGCTTCAATTTAATTTCGAGTTATTTCAGCTGTGATACCTCGATGTCCAGACTTTGTAAGTATAACAAAAGATAGATCTCAAAGTTGTTAATTCACTTGAAACCGTATTTTATGTTTTCTTTTTAACGCTCATTTCTAGATAACTGAGCTCCGTAGCGTAGTACGGTAATCTGCTCTTTTTATGTGCAGAATTAGGTCGACAGATACTGACCTTGAAATAGTACTAAACATATAAATACATACATACTTAACATCGTCACTCCCTCAAGGTTAATGTAATGTGGCTGCAGCTGCAGCTACTCTATCACATCAGTGTCGGATTAGTTCGCCGCTTACGCGTTCTTTATTGAGGACAAAAGTTCCGTCAGATTCTTCAAAATTGGAACAACAACCCTGCTTGATTTAGGGCAACTCAGTATAGTCCAACTGCTTTCTAACATGTCCGAAATAGTTTGGAAAAAATGATAAAAATTCAAAAAATGAATAATTATTGTTGGAAATTTTTTTCCCAACCGGAAATTTCAGTCTGACGTAGAGCTTTCTCGAGAGGACGGAAATTTTCAAATATTTTCCAAAACACTTTTTTATATCACTCAAATTGACTTTCCGAGCTTTCCCAATCCCTGATAGAATTTCTATTGTGACAAAATTTCCTGCGCCGCAGGCATGCTTTAAGAAAACAAGCCAAAAATGGCGTTTCTCTGTCCTTTTTTAGTTTTAACCAAAAAATTTCTACCGCGTGTACCGTCTCAAAATTTTAGCACGCGCACCACTCTCAAAAGTCCAGAGAGTCCTCTCGAAATTAGTATAGTTGATAACGAAGGCGCTTTTATAAAAATTAAGTTGGTCGATCAAAGGGGTCCAAAGGGGTTCAAATCCTTAATGTGGTCGGTGTGGGGTAGGGGTTCTGGAGTATATGCTTTTCATAGAAGGAAAATCTTTCATGTTATATGCAAGCATTTTGTCAGAAACTGTTCAGAAAGACAAAGTTTCTCTGTCAAAAAAGCCACTGAGAACAACATACTCCATCACTTTTTTTTTTTCAAAAAAGCTGTCAAAACAACTCATTTTCTGACAGTTACATTTAACAGGAAACAATGTAAGTGATTATAATACATTTCATTTCATTAAATTTGACTAGTATAATGAAATATACTCTCTACTTTTTCTTCTTAAAAACTGCTCCTACTCAATTATCACATTGCCATTCGAGCCCTAGCCCTTAACCTCCACTTCTTCCTTCACGTTCACAACCCCTCTCCCGGATTACCACCCCCAGGTTTTCACCGCCCTCGTTTACTCCACTCCCTCGCCCAACGTTCAGTGAAATGTCCCTCCCGCCTGTTTTTGCATTCTTTGCATTTTTACTAGAAATTGAAAAATATGAAAAAGTGGTCAGAGCAAAGTTTTCGATACTCGAAGTTTAAAACATTTCGATAAAGTTTTTAAATGAAAAGGAATTTTTTTCAGGCTGATATTTCCAGCCACAGCCTTTGTAAAGTAACCAGTATCGTTTGCGGGTAATTAGGACCAAAGTTTTATTAGGACCAAATAAATTGACCAAGTTTTTGGAATAAGCTCTGAGTCAAATTAAGCTCTGGATTAAGCTGACGCCTAATCTCCGTAAATCAGAAAACATGAAGGTTCAAAAAGCCTGATTTAATGAGAGCATTTATCGGCAAACAAACTCTCCGAAAATCTATAAACTATCATGTTTTCGGTTGAACAGAACATCATAAGACAGCAATGATCTGCCCAAAAAACGGTACAAATCGACACAACCGGTAATCGTCGCGGCCACACGAGCCGGTAATAATGTCCTCGAGACAAATTGCTCTTTTTGACGGTCAGCTTGAATCAAGGCTGAACCGAATTAGAACCAAAAAAAAACTGTTAAAATAGGATGTAACCCCCTTTTTTAGTATATTAACACTCAACCTTACCCCGGAATAGTCTACCGCTATGCTTGACTTTGATTGGTCTAGACCACGCGGCGGCCAACTGTGCTTATTTGTAGTTACTTTTATGCATTTATATTCTCTCTAGCTTACATTTGCGTAGCAACATCCTCCGCCCCTGAAAAGTAAGAAACGGAGCGAGCTTAACGGTCGGCCGAGTGAGTTCGCGCGTTGCGGTCTTAACAAGGGCTGATCGTGCACAATCGTCCTGTCCTTATTGTAGCTTAACGATTCGGGCGAGAAGGTTGTATCCACACGGACTATCGGGCTCAATCAACCATACCAGATCGCCTGCCTTAAGAGTGAAGTCAGACTGAGAGTGCCACTTGACACGCTTATTCAAGAATGGAACATTTTCGCGAAGCCAGCGAGGCCAAATAGCGTTAGCGTACGACTGCGCTCGCACGTACCTTTTCTTGTGGTCGAAGTGTTCCCCAGGTAAGAGCGAAGGAAATCTTCTGGCATGTTGTCCTTGCAAAGGGTGGTTTGGGGTTAACACTTCTAACTCAAGTGAATCGGTACTAACGGGAGTGATTGGCCTCGAATTTAAGGCCTGCTCAACTAAGCAGAGTGTTGTTTCTAATACCACTTCAGTAACTCGCCTACTGCCTAGTATATCGTAAAGCACGCGCTTCACGCTTCGGACAAGGCGCTCCCAGGAGCCACCGTGATGGGATGCGCCTGGCGGGTTAAATTTCCAAGCAACCCTTTTGTGTACAAAAATGGTCGGAGCCATGCCGTTCCAAATTTTGATGCAGGCAATTAATTCCTTTTCCGCGCCAACGAAGTTCGTGCCGTTATCCGACCAGATTGTGCTTGGTGTACTACGACGCACAATGAACCGTTCAATGCTCATGACACAAGAACTATTGCCCAGAGATGGTACAATCTCAAAGTGTACAGCCCTGGTGGTGAGGCAAGTGCAAAAATCCCCATTTGTTTTCAGTGCTTCTGCAAACCGGAACATAAAGCGGTACAAAATAATCCACACCCGTATGATTAAAGGGTGGTTGCTTATATCCGAGACGTTCGACAGGTATTTTGGACATAACTGGTTGGATGATACTTGCTTTTACGGCATGTTTAACATTGATTTGCGATAGACCGAAGTAGTCGACGCCACCCAAGTATTGCATACTTCATATTTAAAACGGAGCGCAAATAGTCTATACCTTGATAAAAATGCTTTTGACCGAGGATGCCGAGCCGACAGGGCATGACGGGCATCGAGTAAAATTGAGTGCTTAGTATCAAACTCGGTATTCACCAAGCGAACAATCCAGCCGATGGAACGAATGATACCAGCGGGACCAATAAAGGACAGTATGTGGCAATTTTACTACTATTCTTGCTAGCAGTGTGTATTTTTTAATTCCACGGGGAAGGATTACACCTGAGCAAGATGGATTAGTTTGTTTTCTGCAATATCAAATTCAATGGGCTCTGTGATCCGTAGGACCTTACCGCAAAAATGACCATGTGAAGGCAGCATCCTCAACATAAACGCAACAACTCTTTTATACCTCGTAAAAAAACTGAACCTTTCCCAATTAAAGCCGTGTTCGAGATGTTTGATGGATGTGACATCGGAGACAAAGGAAGATGATGTCTCCAAGCAATTATCGACATCACAAGAAGGACCCTTCAAAGGAATTATTGATTACACGCTCGTCGCGCATAAACTGCCAATCAGCAGTCCTGAGAATGCTTAGACCAATAGCCCAGCTGCTATCCTTGAGGACTTCCGAAGAAATCTCAAGGGTAACGGTATCAGTTGGATTGTCGACGCTACGCTCAAAACATGGTGCCACTCATCCATAGTGTTCGATTCGAGGATTTTGCCGACTCGAATAGCGACGATGAAAGATAATTTGTCATTCGAGTTTGGTCAATGCAAAACCGTAGTACTTTCTGTCCACACGTAGACATGATTAATATTAACGGTAAACGCTCCTAAAGATGATTAACTATATCATCTTTCAGTCATGTGGCAAGCAGAGCAGCTTTTAGGTCTAGCTTAGGCATAGATTGCACTTTCATCGGCGCGAAGCGAGCTTTACCAAAGATGAAGAATATCTGAGTTTTGTTGAAACTCGAGTCTCGCGCATGTAAAAAACCGCACAGAAAATGTCCTGTGAACTATAACCAAACATGTGAAGCTCAATTTAACCGACAGGTTCTAAGAAATAACAGCAGCAAATAGTCAGTTGCCCTAACAGCGGGAAAACAGAATGACATTCGAAAAACTTGATCCTGATGTCTTCCAGTAATTCGTCATCTCAACCTTGGCCACTGATTTTCCAAAATCTTTAAGTGAAAGACGAGCATTAACTGTGTATTGAGCTACGAACCCAACAGGGTCAAACGCAGAAAAAAGAAGAAACTCGAGACGGTTTGATAAGTTATTGCCTTATCGAGAGAGGACAATCCACACCTCTGCTAACAGCCAATGTGTCTTTCACATGGTCCCGTTTAAGACCTAAGACGTCTGATGGTTGTTCGGCACCGTTACAAATTTCTTTGATGAACGAAGACGGGGTTTCGCAATCCTCGGGGTTCATTATTAAAGTAATTTCATCGGCATTACTGACAAATCAAATTTAGTCAGATTGAATCCTCCCAATTTAAGTAACGAAATCAAAGCACGGCTAATTTTGATTGCATAGGTAACGTTCTCGGACGAATCGAAGTATATTATAAAAACATTATAATTTTCTGTTTTTCGCAAGGCTAAATCAGCTCATGTAGGCGAATTCCGTGCACCGAGTATATAGCAAGTGTACTGGGGCAACACCACATCGGAAGTGGTATCCTCCCGCCACCAAGTGGTTCGGGTTGGCAGAAAAGGGTGCGTAGTCTTCGTTGACTGGCTGATAACCAGTATGAGCATTATTGACAAAATGCGGAACGTGTTGAGGATTAACTGGTGGAGAAATAAAATACACAGTCTCACCACTAGTATACGGGACGGCTGTGTTACACGGTGGGTCAACAGTTGTCACGTTAGAAAAAATGTTTCCAGTATTACAAAATTGAACGGGCGTGACAATTGGAGTTGTAGCTGCCAATCGCCATAAGTTTGCATCACTTGAATACTAATCGATGATAATAGATGACACCGTATGCGGTACAAAGAGAATACGTTGCGTCTGGACTGGCGATGAATGGCAATGAGGTGCCAAATGGAAAACCGGCGTTAGGTTTAATCCAGAAAATGAGAAGTCACCACCAGCAAATACAGGTGACGAAGAAACAAAATCAGAACCGGGTTGTGCCGGTAACATTGAGACAGGTGGTAAATCCCGTTGCTAGTTGGCCAAACTACCATTAGTTATGTTTGAATTCATGGTCTGTAAAGGAACACCAGACGATGGTGAAAACACGTGTGTACTGGGATGCATGTTGTTAACTAAGAAGGAAACAGGTGGAACAGAAGCTTGCATTGGCAAAAGGCTTGCACTACCAAATTGAGGCATAGCCCGATGTTGATGACTGTAGATTCCAGGGTCACTCAATACTGTGTGCCCATGATTATGACCATTACTTGGGTTAATTGCATGAACGAGGCTGGTGGAATTTGTCGGATCTGACGAAATTGGTAGACGAGTGAAGTCCAGCAAACCTAGCGCACTAGCACTGTCAGGAGGTGCCTGTGAACTAACAGAGTCTACCCAAGCATTAGTTCGATCGAATAAAACTTTTGATATGGACTGAATTACTCTTGTCGAGTTACTTTCCTCTGCATTCTCGTTAACCTCAGATGAGTTATCCTCAAGTTCGAAAGCTTCACTTCCATTTTAAATAATTGCTTTTTATCACTTGCAGCCAATTTCTTCAGATCCAGCTGACTTTAATTCAAACATAAGACGATTCTCTTGCTCTTTAAGCCCAATAAATACTTGATACTGCCTTTCCAGCTCCTCCTGGCGTCGTTTTACCAAAATTAACTCATGCCGTTTCTCACTTGACGACATAATGTGAACAGTTGACGTATGACGAGTGGAAGCAGATAAACCAGACTTATGCGACTCATGTTTTCTACTTTTTTAGCCTTATTAGAGACCTTAGACTTGTTTTCAGTTACTCTTGGTTCTGATCTGAATCTCTCATTTTGTGCGAGCGTGAGGATGTCTCAGACCTAGTTCCTTGTAAAGACAAAAAGCTCTTGCCCGAAAACAAAACAAAACAAAGTAAACTTAAAATTCCATAATACGTTTCAAAGAGTAGAAAAACAGCCGTTGCATAGTTTTCTCCCCATGAAAATTTTGCTTTTACAGTCCGAAAATTTTTGACTCTTTGACGAATTTGTTTTTACCGCCTGAAAGTTTTTGTTGCTTCAAACTTAACAAATTAGATAACAAACCTGCGATTAATCGTCAGTTAATTGAAGGGTTCGAATATGTCTAATTCGATCAATCATGGGCTAGTAGTTCCTTATAAAAGTCAAAGTTTCTGTAAACGCGCTGCAAAACAATCCAGCTCACAAGTCGTTTCAAAGTGAAGTGAGGCATACTAGTTGGTAGAAATTTTTGCATAGAAAAAGGCTTAGAAAATTGTTCAATTTTTTTTATCTTGTGTGTGCTAGTAGAAGTTCGCAAAATCTATTAAACATGCTCCAATTTATTTTTCAATTTGCATCAATTTCGCTCAACTAGATACAAGGCTTTCAAGGTTACGCCATGATACAAACAGTTTTATTAAAAATTAGGGGTTAAGAAACTCATCATGAGAAGGAGTTTCATGAGTTTTTCCATCGAATGGCTTAATTGCCAAAATAATATTTGGTTACAAAATTGATGAAACGTTCCGAAAAAAATAACATTTTTAAAAAGTATAGTTCTTTTTTTTCTTCATTCTCCGCGCTATTTCATGTAAAAAATTTACTTGATAGATTTTGCACGTAGCCATTTTTTGAAACAACCAAACTATTTGCCTCAATTCAATTCTGAGGCGGCTTGTTTCACCACTTCTGCTTTGTAGAACCCAGTATATCACGAGTTAGGTATCCCCAAATTCCAAGTGAACAAAATTTGAAGCTTTATAAATTTTTATCAAAGTATTGTGTAAAAATATCCTTCGAAAAAATATAGGTGAAAAAATGATGCTTGCCTGGATAAAAAACTAGATATATCCTAATGATTAGTTTTCACGCTATGTTACATTTAGTTATCCCTCTTTCCAGCAAAAGTTTCATTACAAATCAGCAAAATTTTTCACCCGGTTCAAAAAAGTTTTGTCAAAAACGTAAGGTACTAAAATTAATCTTTGTCTCGAGAAAAAAGTCGGAACTACAACTGGTGCATTGTTGTCAATGTTACTTTTTAGTTTTCCGTACTTTTCAGCAAATATGCGAATTAAAAACAAGAACTATTTTATCTAGAATTTTTTCAAAAACAGCTTCCATTTCCCAAGGGAATTAGACTAAATGAGTAGTATGTAAAATTATTTTTTAATTGGTTTTTACAGTTAGAAAAGTATTCGGTGCTAAAATTTGCCTTATCTTCAATTTCAGTGAATATCTTAAATGCTCTTTCAAAGACAAATTTTTCATAATGGCCACTTGAAGCCAAGATCAATTACTTCTTAAGAACCAAAAATAAGAAAGCCAATTTGCTCGCCTGAGAAAACAGCGGGATTTAAAAAGGTAGATCACGCTCTTCAAAATTGTGACTAACACACTTTTTATCATTTGCTTATGTCTTTAATGAGGGTTGGTGGAATTGAACAAATATTCTTTTTGACGCAATGTGCCTTCTTTTTCAGCCCATTTATGGAGTGTGTTTTCATGCCATGCAATTGAACATGAACTCTGACTGCGCTAATCGCCCATCACTCAAGAAATATTCTTTAAACAGTAAAATAAGCTTTATTTTTTTTACCAATTACAGAAAGAAGATATAGAAAAATTGCATAAAAATGCAAATTCATGTTCACTATTTTCACTAATTAGGCTGCAAAGCGCCTTCTTAGATTTGCTTAATTCTTTCGGTTTGGCAAATATAAAACAAATAGTTTTCAGGCTACCCTATGAAGAAACCGTTTGGATTGCTTCAGAGCAACATACCGATTCGCAGTTCATTCAATGACTCATAAAGAAGAAACAATTAAAACTCCCAGTTTCGATCATCATATGCGGATCATCTGAGAGGTCACATGTGATGCCAGGACTCTACAATAGATACACGCGAAAGCCTCTGCCCCTCAAATCAGTCGAGGCCAAGTCTGCCCTGAAAGGGCTTTCATTGAGTAAGTCAATCATCATTCTGACATGTTTTCACAAAACATTCAACTAATAGGTTGAACATTCAACTAATAGGTTGAAGAAAAAATCTTTCAAAATATTCAAATAGGTTTTAAAAAGCATCGAGAAATTCGTCTATATAAAACATACTTTAAAAAAAATCAGCTTCAAAAACTTTAAAGTCTAATTGAATATGGTACGTTAAAAAAGTGTAATCATTGAACTTCTTGAAACTATTTGAATGTCTCGAAATTTTTCTTCTGGAATCTTAGTGAAGAATAAAGTTTCAAATATAAAATAGTTTAACTTTCTTCTATTTTTTAAAAATACACTGGATATATTTCGGCCTTTTTATTGCTTCTTCAGTTTTTTGAAAGGCGTTTCATTGGTTATCCTAAAGGTCTAGGTTGACTAGATTTATTTCACCGGCGTTTTCTAACATAAAAATTATTCTTCTTCTGAAAGTTTCTAAACACCCCTTTTTTCTATTAGTTTACCAAATACAAGTTTAAAATACGTGGGATCAATTAAACCCCATCCCCTCCCCTCAGAAAGACCAAGTTACAATCTTTTCACAGAAGTTAAATTGGATTAAAATTAAATTTTAATCTGAATTAATTGCGCTCCATTTTAAGCGCTGCATGTTAAATGCTCGATCCTGATTGGCAGAAAATTCTCACTTAGAACCAAATTAGCATCCTCACCTTAATCTTGCTGTTTTTTGGGAGACGAGGGACATGATGTTAACTATGTCCAATGAGTACTTTTCTGACTTTTTATAAACATGAGCTAATTCGATGCTCAACGATGCTCAATAATGCTCAATTATGCTCGATAGTTGCAGTTTCAAAAACAAAGTTCGTCCGGTGTAAATGTTTTTTTTTCAAATTGCAGGCACAAATGTAAGCTTGGTGTATTCGAACGAGAGCACTCAGAACATAGATTGTATCTTTGTCCTCTTCCTGGGGGAGCACTCCGTACTCACCAACTTCGAAGCGACTGTCGGGGGTAGCCACGCGGAACTGAGTCTGTTCCTAGCCGAGAAACTAGAGCCAGACTATCTCTTCGAATGTGACGAGGTTAGTGAAGCCTCGGTTCTGCAGCGGGGCGACTTCATCGTCGACCAGCATCAGAATCACCAGTACTTCACGGGAAACATCGGTTGTCTGGGGCCGAACCGAGATGCCGAGTTGAAACTTGAACTGGCGACGCAATGTGACGTCACTGCCGACGGAGCTATTCGGTTTTACCTTCCTTCGGTTTGCACGCCTCGTTATATTCACAGACACAAAATGCAAGTGCCCTTGGATATCGAAAACACCCTGTCATTTTTCCTAAACCCAAGTGAAGAGTCGAATTCGTCAACCGGTCTGACAAAAGTGCCCAATTTATCAAACTTGGCACAAAAAACTGAACAAAACTTAATGCCCTACACTTTTGAGTTCACGCTGAAAGTGAATTCGCCGTGTTTGCTTTCGGGAGTTTTCAGCCCAAGTCACGAAATACGAGTTGACGCCGACTTACACGAGACAGACGCTCGGAATTGTATAATTACACTAGATGGTAGACACGAGTACTCGAGCGACATGGAAATCAATATATACCTCTCGCAGCCGAACGAGGCTTACTCGGTTGTCGAATCAGGAGACCTCGGCCGAGTCGAGTACGAGTCTATGGCGATGACTAGGTTCGAACAGCGAATGCGTCGCCGCGAACCGAGCGAACGGCGCTTCCCCAAAAACCCGTCGGATGTTTTGAAGCACACATTTCACAAAGACATCATGCACGTTCCATCTTGCATGATTAGCTTTACGCCTGACTTCGACAGCCTAATTGCCCATTACGACGTCAAAAATATCGAAACTTTTCTGTGCGAATATATTTTTGTAGTGAACAGGTCAAACTCAATGAGCGGAGCTTCTATTGCGAACTTACGCGAAACTCTTTCAATTTGCCTCAAGTCTTTGCCATCCTCTTGTCTGTTTAACTTTGTCGGTTATGGCTCGGTTTTCAAACGAATTTTTGACCACAGTAAACCCTTTATATCCGACTACGTCTGCGAGGCCAGTCGCTGGATCAAAAACATGCGTGCAGATATGGGAGGTCTGGACCTGTTTGCTCCCCTCGAGTGGATCTTCTCCTCTAATCCGAGATCGGGGGTAGTGAGACAGGTGATTGTGTTCACAGATGGTCCCGTCAACAACACCCACCAAGTACTGGAGCTGATCAGAAATAATGTGCACAACTCAAGGTTCGTCTTGTCTCACGTCCCTAGTCCCACACTTAGCAGCGTTTCGAGGGGGAGGGGGGACGACCACTCCCCCCCCCCTCATTTCTGGTTATAGTAATTCGGAAAGCTCGGAACATTAAATTGATCAGCCAAAAAAAGTCTAGTTTTTCATTTTTTTTCTACTTTCGCCGTGTGTTCGCCATTCTTGTTTTAGCTTCAGCGAGATTTCAGGCCCTAAGTCGGCGCGACTATGGTTTTTTGGATGACGTGAGATAATTTTTTAAAAATTTATTGGACAATGTTTGATCTTGAGAAATAGAAAAAGCGTTTGAAACTCATAAACACAAAAATCACGCTGATACTCGAAATCAGAATGCTCAAGTGATGAAAGCAATATTTTTAAATGGTGGCTTTAAACATTTCTTGAATTCAACTTTTAACTGTATTTCGATTATTTGAGCCCACACCATAGTTTCATGGATAAAATGATTATAATGGTAGAATGTTGTCATTAAAATCCATTATTATTGCTTATTTAGACCATGAAGACAATTATATAGTCATTATAATCGATTAGTAAAAACACAATCCATTAAAATCCATTATAAATGATTAGCATTCATTTGAAATCCATTATACTTGACTATAATGGATTAAATTCACTATACTTTTTGCAAATTTTTTTTGCAAAACTTTCCACAACTTCCAACAACTATACATACGGCCAACTCGAAATCTGAACCTAATCATTTTTATATAAAATGCGAGTTTAAACCTACCCCCTCCCCTATCCGTTCACGTGTTCAAATACCCGCCCCTGTTTACCGTTGTCATCTATACCCCACGTTTACCCACTATATTACCGCTCTTACATTCACCCCAGCCCCTGTGATTACTACTCAAACCAACCCCCCCCCTCCACCGTGCGCCTCTCCGTAAATGTGGAAAAGTTTCGTAAACGGCGGGGGAGTGAGTGTAAAAGGGGATGATTTTAAATGGGCGGGGATGTCAACAAGGAGGTGTAGCGGGACCGAGGGATGTAACTGGGGGGGGGGGGGGGGGGTGGGGTTGTTTCATATGCTGAAGGGCCAAAAAGGATGTAGGGATGTAAAATGGATTAGGGAGAGTTAAAAAAGATCAGCAAAAAAATGAGAAACTAAAATATTTATGAGAACTCGTTCTATCTGATGTGACGTGCATCAAGCCAAAAACAACAGATAAGTTTTGAAAGTACTGAAATGCGTTTAAAATTTTCATAATAATGTACTCAAAAAAATATTATAATCCAGTATAATTGATAATAATCAATAAAAATTGATTTTTATATTTGACAAAACTTAAGATCTTAATCCATTTATAATTGATTATAAATAAGCAATTATTTTTAATTTTATGGAGACTTGAAATGAAAGTCCAATAGAACCGATTTATGATCCATGAAACTCTAGTTCGGGCTGCACGTGGACTTCAATGTTTTTTTTAAAGTGTTTTTTTTGAGTTTGTCTGTTTTGATCTGCTTATAAATCACATCAAATTTCAGGAAATTCAGTGTTCTGTTTTTCATGGCAAGCTTTCCTAATTTCTATGTGAACAGTTTGATTCGATGTCAATTATTGCAACTGGTTCATAACAAAATGCAATAAAAACTTCACCGAAGCAAACATTTCGCTTTTGTTGCAGGGTGTTTTCAGTTGGCATCGGGATGAAAGCGGACGTGGAACTAGTGCGGGGTCTGGCCACAGCCGGAAACGGACACTACTGCTCAGTTCTGAGAGAAGACCGCATGCAAACCAAGGTATACTTTCATTAGTGACCTCTTAGATAGTATAAGTCATTTTTTTTGCGTGCCGACATTTTTAGGTGCGGACGTAATTTGAGCAACAAATTTTTTTTGTTCAAAAAAAATATCTTCAGCTGTGAGTCTCAAGCATTGAACTTAGACAAAGACAACTTAGTGAACAGATAGGGCAGTAGGCAGACAAACTTTTCGAGTTCAACGAATAAGGTGATTTTTTCCTAACAAAAACTACCATATAAACCCTTGGACAATTTTAAACAACCAACTTTGTTCACTACAACGTTTATTTTACCCTCTGACGCAGTAGCGAATTAAGGAGGGGGGAGGGTTAAGATATCTATTTTCTATTTACTATTTTAAGATATACATTTCTGGCTATCCGAACCTAAATTTGTTCTGAAGGCGCCCCTACAGCGCCTCTCTACACTAAATTTGAGGAGCGAGCTTGCGCAGAAGAAACCAAATTTTTTGGTCAAAACCAGAGTTGGAACCGGGCCCGGATTTGAGGCCCGGGCCTGTTTTTGATGAAAACAGGAATTTCCAAACAAAAAGTTAATTGAAATTCAAATGTGAATTTAAAAAAATTTAATAAGACCATTGGCTGCAGCCGATCCTAGCAGTTCAATTTGGCTGAATTCTTGAATCGCTGCTCAGCTGTGTCTGACTCCGGAACAAAAGAGAAGTTCTTGAAGCTTGAAAGTTGTTAACAGAAGCGTGGAAGGTGTGAACTCTTTTGAAAGTCAGGCCTGGGCCCGGCCCAGCCCGGTTGCTGGTCCTAAAAATGAGGCCCTTAAAAAGCCGAAGCCCGGTTCGAACTCGAAGTTCGTGTATTAAAAAGTTGAATCGCGAGTCGACCGAAAAAAAAACTCAATAATTCATGCATACATTCCATCAACTGTCCCTCAAAACACAAATAAACTGTTGCAATCTGCTCTTTTTACACTATTTAATTCAATACTAGCCTTTCAAAAACTCAGATATCACTAAAATCAATCTTTCGTTTGATTAAATATCAGCTGTACCTGAAATATTGAAAAGCTGCGATAAAATGACATAGAATCTTAGTCTAAATTTTGACGAAAAAAGGACAATTTTTTGCGCTCGCCAACTGGTTCCCGAGGTGCTCACAAGGTGTGAGTTTTATACCAAAAGCAGGTCTTCAAAAAGCTTTTGAGGACTTCTGGGAAAAACTTATGAAAGAAAAACAAAATTTAATAATTGCAAAAATCATCTACCTGAAAGTTTATTTGACAAGTTTGAAACTGTTATTGTGGGAGTTTCAGGTTATGCAGCTCCTGAAGATAGCAATGAGTCCAGTTCTGTCCGACATCAAGATTGAATGGTCCCTGCCTGAAGAGTACGAAGTGATTCAGACCCCCCAAGAACACGCTGCCTGCTTTATGGGGGGCACAATTACCACATTCGGCCTCATTTTTCCCCGCTTTTCATTCGACCACATGGGCCCTGAGTTTACTAATCTATGCCATCAGTCGCAGTACCCGTTTCCAAATCGGTTCCCAGAACGAGGCACTGCCAATTTCTTCTCGGTCGGAACTATGGACAGTGACCACTCAATGTCCTTTGAAGGCGCGGGAGGTTCACGACAGGCTTCCATGGACAAAATGCCTTCACCGGAGGAGCAAAGTAGAAACCACCAACATAGTCGCCAACTTCAGTTCCGACACACGAAGTTCAACTCAGTGACGGGACCCCAACAAGTTCACCAACCGTCGAGCCTGATGAAACAAGCTTTATCCTCCTCGCATCAGAGTCAAACTCAAAGTCAAACTTTAGACGGCCAAGGTCAAAACCAAGGTCAAGTACCCAACTACAGTTACACATATCGCCGTGTGGGAAGAGGTCGCAACCGAGGATGCTTTTCGGGTGCCACTGTTGCATCGAGTCGCGAAGGGAGTCGCGACAGCCGAGACGACGACTCGGGCTACGGAAACGAAATGGTAAGTCACAAGTCTTAAGAGACATGTAGTTTGTTTCACTAGCAAGCGATATATCACAAGTGTTATATACTCGCCTTTATATTTTTTATTAAAAAATATCTGCGTGGAGAAAAATTGTTCGTCAGTACTGACTAGGTTGCAGAAGGTATAGATCGTTTAAGACCCTGAAAATTACAAATAATCACTCCCCAAAATTTCGGCTTCCATTTTTTGCTAAGATGCATTTTAAGATGAAATTTTTTAATTTCTAAAATATGATTTTTTTCTAACTTCAATTTTTTCTAAAACTAAAACTTCAATTTTTTTTAGTTTAGGGGGGGGGGGGGAGTATTATAGAAAGAAAAAGAGAAAAAGAGTCGAAACAATTACACACACATGCTAGCGCAAACTCCACCCCCACGGATTATTCAAATGAGTTCCACAGCTTTCTCACATAAAGCTCAGAATGTTTCTTATCACGATAACAGATTTTTTGTCACGTCTAAAATTTCTGTAAATTTCTTATGGTCAATGTTTCAGAACTTCTTTGTAGAAGACTAATTACGAAGCATATATTTAGAACAAGTTTTTCCGCTCTGATCTAACAAACGAGCTACGATTACTCTAGAGGTAAAGATTTTTTAGTTATTTTTTGGTGATTAAAAATGCTTGTGATGTGAACAGTTGATTCCTTCTTGTAGATATTGGCTCTCTTTTTCAAAAATATGGTCATTATAGCCAAGTCGCTGAGATCGATAAATTGCGTAAGATCGATAAGTTAACTAATCCCAATATTTAACTATTAAAAAAACTGTATAATTTTGATTCAAATAAAGGTTACGAGTGAGGCAACAAGAAGCAAATAAAATTATCAGTTTTCTTTAAAATTTTTTTAAACTAAAAGAACTGACCCAAGCACTTCATTGACTCAAGCACTTCAATTTAATTTCCAAATGCTGCTTAAAAAACTCCAAAAACAACTTTACTCAAGTAAAACTAAAATTTCACGGCCTAAAGTAGGCAAAAATAAGCTATTTTAAGCCTGTACACGCACTATAATATTTCAAAATTAGATCAACAATCAATGCCGAGAATATAAAACAGTTTTTCTCAATACTAGGACAATTTTTTGGAAATTTTTGGAAGATCAATTCACGACTGAAAGGACTTTAATGTGATAGATCACTTGAAGCATAAGCAAAATTATTTGTTGTTCCCTATTTTACGTGGAGTTCCTCCTTATTTTCCAAATGGTCGGAACAACAAGACTGCTCGTATCAGAACGACGACGCCGTGATTGTTCCGACTGCCACTTTAAATCTTTAGAAAAGAGTTCGACATAAACTGATGATTTCATTTGAAGCTATGACCCCACAAGCTATTTGAGGGAAGCAATGATATATTTAAGACATAGTAACGTGTTAATCATAACAACAAGCATACCTCAGTTCAATTTGCAAGGATAACTGAGCAGTACTAAATTGCCGCATACAAGTTGCTAGGACAAACTACATTGCTCGTTAATTATCAAATTGGCCCAATATTTTTGGCATATTTCAAATCCGTATAGCTTTGCAAAAAATGATTACCAGTATAATAATTATTTATTAAGTTTTAGCTCAGGAATCAGTAGCTTTTGATAGTATAAAAAAGTTTTGTCACCAACAACTAGTTAAAAAGTTGACATTTGTCTGGATTAAAAAAAAACACCTCAAATACAAATAATCTGTCACTTTTTTCGAACGCATGAGCAAAAAAGTATCAAGAAAAAATAAAGTGTCTAAAAGAAAAGATTTGTTTTTAAATGCCACATAATTTTAAAAAAATCTGATTAGTGAACTGTGCGCCAGTCAACTTATTTTTCAGATATGGAATGCGGGCGCGTTCTACTAAAAAGAGTATCAACAGAAACAGGACAGCGGGCAATCAAGACAAGGCACTGAAGGATCCGTCTGTCCTTTAAGGAGTCTCGGATATTTTTTGATGAATGAAAAATACAAGCAACGTTGAGTTTTTAGCTGATAATGTCAAATACAAGGTGCGAACGTTTGGTTCATAAATTGATTGAATACGCCCACTCATCTGCCTCAAATCAAATTGGAACAATTTTATTGCGCGGGGAAAACTCGCCGCGCATAAGTAATTCACGTTACACTTTCAGGAACTATTTGTAAAAACAAACAGTTTAGTAAGACGCCTGTAGGAGCAACTTTAGTTACAGGTAACTGTAGTGTGCGCACGCGAAGATTCAGGGATCGATCCGCCTACTCAGCAAATTTCCAATAGTAAATTGGTATGAATTCAAAAAATACCCGAAGCATAAATTTTCCTCATTTTCTTTGAATGTCGGAACAAACAAGCTTCTATGTTGTGGATTCCTCTGCTACTGTATAAAAACGATCATACAAAATCGTTAAAATTGATATAAACCGACTTAAATTGATTTTATTGTTTTTAAAATCCGTAAGAAACTGAAGCCAAAAAAGTTGAAAAATTAGTATTTAAATCGATTTGAATTTGACTGAAATTGATTTTCCAAGCTTTGTTTTTGTACAAACTAAATCGATTTGAAATCGATTCAAATAGACTTTTTCAGTTGTTTGCTACATTATCTTTATAAAATTGATTGCAATCCGTTTCGCGTCAGTACAGGATTGGCAGTTCAAATATTGGCAGTTTATAGTTAATCAAAAAATATATAACTAAAAACTTTCGAATCCGAATAAAGGATATTCAGGGTTTTGCTATAAGTCGTTTCGTATATAAATTTTCTTAGGTGCTCACATCATAGTATAGCTTGCAGTTAAGCTTGAAATTGGAAAAATTGAGTTCTTTTTATAACCCGTCGATATCAAAACGGAACTCACATTTGAACAAAATAGAGGGCAATTATTGTATCACCTGAAAACAATTTTCTTGACTATGCTTTATGGCTACTATGAAAGAAATTTAGTCAATATGCCTCGGGAAAATAATTCTCGGGAAGTTGTTTTTTGTTCGATTAGAAATATAAGACTTTTAGAAACTTAAATCAGGCTTCGAGCGTCATTATTTTTACAGTAGTGAAATGAAGTAAAAGTTAAATAAAAAAGGAGGGAATTAACAAAAGTGGAATTATAATTGAACACATTTAACGGCAAGTTACCAATTAACTTGAGGCCGCAAAGTGGGAGGCTGTATTGCTAATTCAGTCTAGCGCATCCTTTTTCGGGAAGCCATAAATTTATTTATATTTTTACAATCAGCTCAATCTTTATAAAAAAAGGAAGATGAAAATTATATCTTAAGCTTAAATGTAACAAATTTAAATGAAGGCGCTAAATTAGTTCAAGTAAGACACCTGAAAACGACTCGAAAAACAACTTTACTGAGCAAGAATGTAGTCGTGTACTAGAAATTTTAGCAGCGGAATCCAGAACATCTCATTATTGCGTTTTTGTTCCGACTTTCAAAGAAATTGAGAACTAAAATATGCTTTGGGTGTTTTTTTTATTTCAGACCAATTTTCAATAGAATACTTGCTGAGTAGACGGATCGATCCCTAGATCTTCTCATACCCAGTATGAGCGCAAACATGACTGCACCAGCCTGAAACTACGGTCGCTCCGACACGGGTCTCACCAAACTGCTCGTTTATAATATAGTTGCTGAAACTGTATCGCAAAACACTTATCCGCGGCGAGTTTTACCCGTAATACAAAATTGTTCCAAACTGAATTGAGGCAAAATGATTTGGCATGTCAAATCAAACTTTAACACATTGTATTTGGCCTTATCAGCGAACATTTCATTGTTAATTATCAATTGCATTTACCAAAATTTATCCGTGACTCGTTAAAGAACAGATGAAATTTTCCGGGGCTTGTCCTGATATGCTAGCTGTCTGTTTCCTTTGAACTATTTTAGTAGAATTCGCATTCGCATATCTGAAAAATAAGTCCGATTGGCGCAGAGTTCACGAATCAGATTTTAGTTTTAGTAAGTGGCATTCAGAAACAAATCATATCTTTTAGACAATACCGACTGATGAAAAAAAAGTTTTTTTTTCTGACATTTTTTCGAAAAAAGTGACGTAATAATTAAGCTTGGGGTGTTTTTTTTATCCAAGCTATCATCGATTTTTTAACTAGCTACTTTTGATAAGATTTTGTTTGATATCATTTGAAAACTACTAATTCCTTGAGCTCAAATTTCTAATAAATTTTTTCTTAGCGGTAATCAGTACTTGCAAAGTTATACGGGTTTGAAATATGATAATTAACGGGCAATTTACTTTGTCCTAATAACTCGTGAGCGGCGATTTATTACTGCTCAGATATCTTTCCAAATTGAACTCAGGCATGTATGTTGTTATGATGATTATGTTACAAAATTGTTAATATATCATTGCTTACTTTAAATAGCTTGTGGGGCAATAATTTCAAAAATCAATTTAAATCATCAGCTTAAGTCGAACTTTTTTGGGAAGACGTTAAGATGCTGTTGGTCAGTTTTTTGTAAATTATTTTAATCATGTTTGATAATTTAGTTTGCCGTTGCTTTTCTCGCTGAATTTATCAGAATCCGAAAAATACAGTTTATTTTTATTTGTTATTAGTGATATATTAGTTAACTAATTGATCTTACAGAAATTTATATGAACTTGGGTCTATAATTTGCCACTTATGCGCTGCGAACTATGGATTAGGAGGAAAAGGAGACAAAGCTCTCACAAAGTAGCTCAGCCTAATGGCTATAATGAACATTTTTTTTGCATTTCCCAAAAGGGTACCAACGTAACTGTTGACGTCAAAAACATTTTTAATCACAAAAAAATTAAAAACAGAAAAAACTTGCTCTAAATACAAGCTTTGAGTTTAGTTCAGAGAGATAAGAAACATTCGGAAGCTCCTTACATGAGGAAGCTAGGAAATTCGTTTGAAAAAGCACGGGGAGTGAGGTTTATAATAGCATGAGTGTAATTAATCCGAGTTTCGACGAAACTTACGGACTTTTTGTGCTCAGAGTGGTTCTTTTCTACCGACAAATTTCGGCTTTTTAACTAGGAAAATTTGACGAGATTTTCTTTCATGTCATGTAAATGTAAGGTTGTCCTGGTCTCAAAACTTTTTCTTTTGTGAATATTTTTTGTAAACTTATGGTGTTGCAAAGATGGCTAAAATACCCAGTTTTGGAAAATTAACGGGCAAATTCTTGTGCTATTAACGCTTAAGAAAACTACTTAACCCGTCTTAGAAATCGTTTCAAATTGATATGATGTTTGGTATTTGTTATATAATCAATATTTTGATTCAGGCGAATCTTATCACCTTGGACATTACAAAATGTATGGCGAGATAGTTTTCCAAAAAATAGTCTTTGAAAATGTTCATTTTTTTTCACTGAATTTTGAATCTGTTTTTTTTCAGCAATCACTACTGGTTAGAATTCAATTTTTTTTTTGCTGTGATAAGAGTAGTCGTGTTGTAATTGTAACTATAGTTGTAGAGTATGAGCTCACTTTTTGTTTATAGTCAGAACAAATAGCCCAGATTTAGTCAAAGTTTTTCTAAGGTTGGAAAAATAGCTTTTGAAAAGTTTTTTATTGAATTTGGGTTCAAGTGCCTAATGATAGACTAAACTTAGTAGTTTAACGTATCAAAAACGTTTATTCATTTTTCCCTGATTTTTTATAGAAAAATATCTTTTTCCCTTTCAAATTTTGTGTTTCATTCTTTTTATTATACAAATGAACCCTAATTGCTGGTGCTTTATTAGCATAAATGGAAACAAGTATCTTATAACGGAAATTTTGTTTTCATTGTGGGATTCAATTTTTTTCTGGAAACCATTACATTTTAAAATTGCTTGATAAAAATCTAAATTTTTGATAAAAAGTATGAACAAAGAGCGGGTAAAAAATAAGGAAAAACGGTCTGTCGTTTCTTTTTCCAATGTGAATCATGAAACTTTCAGTTTTCAATCTATGTTAACTTCAATCTAAGCTAATTTTGGATAGTTTTTTGAGTGAAGTGATCATTTAGCGAAAAATTCCCCTCAAAAATAACTCCAAATTAAGCTGAGACATGCAACTCAATCCAAATATTACGTTCATAGAGGTAGGTATATAGTTGAGACTTAATTTTGGGGAAGGAGGGCAATTTTCCGGACCTTTTTGGAACATTTTTTAGGCAAGCAAATTGACCCTCCGCGCTCTTCAAAAACATTATCAAAACTGTAATTTGGAAAAAAATAAGCACCATATACCTTCTCTTTTTCTGCATCATATTTTTCACTAAAAATGTTATGAAAACTATAAAAACACTATTTTGCGGTTATTCTGAGAGGAAATTCTGTCTCCTCGCTCTCATAAAAACCTGCTACTGTCTTTTTTTAGCAGCTCGTTGCGGTTTGGGAGAGGGGGTGGCAGATTTCTACCAAATCGTTCTAAAAAACAACCTCTGACCAATTTTTTTAAACTAAAAATTAGCTTTTTTGGCACTTGCTCCTTCTCATAAATAGTATATATTGGTGCCAAAGACGCCTTTCGAAAAATTTTAAGATCGTCAGCTAAAAAAGAATTTTGTCAAATAGTTGCAAAGAGGGGAACATTTGGGTTATTAGGGAGTCAAATCTCTGAGGTGAAAGCGTTCCCCCTCCCTAAATCTGCTACTGAACCACAGTGTTAGGGAAATGCTAATTAAGGAACTCCATATTAAGAAGATATGAATATTGAACAATGCGACAAATGGGGAAAATTCTAGTCAAACACTTCTGAAGTGTGACAAAAAGCTAGGAGTTGATTTTTTATGAGCTTCAAATTTTAGATGAGCTTCAATAAAACAAAAGGTGGAATTTTGTTCAGAGATAGAAAAACGTCTCAAAAAAATGCTCTAAAAAACAGTTTCGTAAGTAGTTCCTAAAATAGAAATGATTTTTTTTTTTTCAACTGAAACCTTTTTTTGTACACATTTTATAAATATAAATACAATATGAATCCGCAAAACAAATTTCCTTCTTAGAACTTTTTAGGTCGAGCCAATTAAGTAAGAAAGCTTTCTGAACGATGGAACTTTGCATTTTTTTTTAAACTTAACAAAAACTACTAAATTACGAGTCTGTTTTTTTCTGCTAGGTGCGACAGTCGTCCAAGACATCTTCGACCGGTTCGTTTAAGTACTCGGTTTTGCAGTCGGAACAGATGCGCAACGAAGGCCGAAGACGCCAGCGGAGACGAGATGAAAGTCTGTTTTACGAGATGCGAATGAGTGGCGGAGCTCTCGGCACCAGCAGACGAGCAATGCGAGTCCCTTTCGGCGAACAGAGCTCCTCCGAAATGTCCGGGTTAGTGCAGTCCTACATTTCGAAGAAACCGACTATATTGAGAAAGGCTTGATAGTTTTTCAAAGATCCTATCTATGTAATTCGCAGAAACCTCAATTAAAAATTACATTTTTTATAACTGAGTTTAATTGCAATCTGAGTTTCAAGTTAGTAATAGGCAAGAGTCAGTTTATAACGAGAACAACTATCAAAAAAGTTTGCGATCTACCTAACAATCGCCCTCCCATAAAAGTACAGTCATTTAGCACTATAGTTTTATATTGAAACTCGAATTTTGCTGCATTCTGATTGGTCGAAAATTCGACTTACTTAGCCTACTTAACGATTGCCCCTCCTTCTCCCGCCTTTCTTGAAAGGGGAAGGGGTAATTGTTAAACAGATCCAAAATTTGTTCTTGAAAATTTGGACGGGTTTAGGGAGACAGAAGACACATACGACCGGGTAGAGACGTGGGCTAACACTGGCTACGTCGACTGCTGCCCTCCCGCTGGAGTCTACAAAATGTCCCGTGGCTCCTCCCACTCCGGTGCCCCTCTGGTAAAGACCACCACCCGCAGCTGTTCACAATCTGGGGCGTCCCAGAGCAACACTGACTCGGCGGGTACTTCGGCGTCTATTGAGGAGACGACACCGAATGAGCCGGAAACCACGTGCAAAGCTACTGGTGCCAACATCACTGAAAGTACGATTAGCAGAGTCTTAGATGTAGAGAGTTGTTGCAAAAAAAAGAACAGACAGAGTCAATTAAAGAGAAAAATTGCCTATCTATTGAGTTTAGATGGGAGTTTAACTCATAGAGTAATTTCAGATAGGGTACACCGTCTGCTCGTCACGCTATCTTATTTTCGGCCGGATAGATTCGTGCAACTTCTTAGTCTAATACCGATCTTAATCTTACTCTTATATCTCCTAGTCTCAATAGATCTAGAGTATACTGGTTTTGTTACGAGTCGGTCTCTTGGAGAAAGCAACTAAGTTGTAAGTTAAATTCAAATTGCTCTGGTGCTGAAATAACAAGTAATTTCAGCACTTACAAATAAGTGGGTTGTTAGTTTGATGGAGTGTGATTGGTTAGTCTTTAATATTTTATAGGGATAAAATATCTAAATTATAACCAATAATAATATATAGTTTGGATCTGGTTCCACTATATCTGTCAATTTTTGCTTCCAAAGCTAAACTTCTTAGACAAATA